>NW_020220590.1:0-194831 GCF_003070985.1 Temnothorax curvispinosus | reverse complement strand
TATCAGCCCCCGGCTGGCGTGAGGAGCGAAAAGCTCTCGGCTGGGCAAGGTCCTGGAGCTTGCGCACTGGGTACTGCTTCCCCGTGCACATATCCCGAGGTGGGTGTGCTTTTTTTTCGTAACTCGCGACGTACGGAGGCGAGATACGGCCGTCCACGAGAGCTGGCACACAGAAATAGCCAGCGGTAAACGCGCGTGTTTAGTTCTGTGGCGAAGACGAGAGAGCTGAAAGCTCGTGGCCTATCGATCCCCGAACGCGTGAGTCAACCCTCCTCCAATCTGGAGTTTCTGCGGGCAAAGCTCGTCTCGGTGAGGCACGCCCTATCGCGTCTACGGGACACGTTTATCTCTCGTGATGTGATTGAACAGTATTCGAACAATCGGTTTTTGTACCGGCAGCTGCGGAAACGCAAAGGCAAATTGAGCACCCCGAGAGCATGTGATGCCGCTGGAAATAAACGCGCGTCATTTGTTGATGCGTCGAACGTTGAGGTACGCCCACTTGGAAGTATACCGCGAAAAGGACCTAGTTTGAGAACGTAATTAGCTTAATTAGCTGTTGACCGACGATATACGTCATTGATACATTCATTAAGAAATGTTCGATCAAAGGTGTGATTTCTAAGAATCTATTTCTAAGCTAGGATTGATAATAAATTCGTTCAATATACATATAGTTAACGACTCATAAAGACGCTGTACAATTTCGATAATTTTTCCCTAAGAAGAATATTCGCGCGATTCACACTAGCTATTCCTAACGCTTTCGATCAACGTCACAAACGTGGATCGTTTGGTTTTCAGTATTGAGAAAAAGCCTACGTATTGTACGATTTCTCTCGAGTGCTTCTTGTTGAGATCCATTTGCGAGATGACGAATGTCTCATCGGTTGAGATGTGAATTCTCGTGAAGTGGAGGATGCAATTACCACGAAAAATGAGCACCCACAACGTGATAGCGAGCATCGGTCGTACCCTGGGTAATCGCGACAACAAAACGGCGGCTAACGAGGTCCGTTTCGCTGTGGACGAACGAAAAGATAAACTCTACGAACCGAAACACAAGCAGAAGCTGGTACGAGTACTGACGGTGGTCGCGTACGTCATATTTGTCAGTATGGCTGCTATATTGCTGTCCTTGTACTACACCTTCGTTTGGAACCCTAAGGATCAAGCGATTAGGAGACCGAGAACCGACAAGCCAGAATGCCTGAAGTCCCTTTCCGAAAACCTCGGCACGACTACGCCGATCTCCAACGGTAAAAACGCGGAAAGACAGTTAAAGGAAGACACGAATATATTCTTTGCCGCTAAAGATCACGAAAATGCGCAAAAAGTTAATATAATCCGTTGCAAAGTAAAACTTCATTTAGAACTCCAGGCTAATAAATAAGATATGCAAAATTTTATATTTTGATTGCAGAAGGCACATTGTGGCATTTTTTTAATCGAAAATAAATTCTACAAGCTCTAGAAACCTTAAAAAACTGTAAAAGTTTTATACAATAGGAATTTAAAAAAATCTTTACACTATAAATTTCAAGTGCGAAAGATATAAATGTCTCGTGAAATATTAATCTTATAATTTATAAAATTTAAACATAAAGAAATATTTTATGGTATCAAAATAAAAAAAAATTATATTATATCGAATAAAAAAATAAAAAAAAATTTGTTCTAAAAAAATACTGTTTTTTTTTTTACAATTTAGAATAAGTAAATTAAGCATAAGTTAATTTCTATAATTTATAATGAATTATGAATATTCTGCTGCAATCATCTTGATATTCTTTTGTCACAGAGACACAGATCGAAAGGATGATTGCAAGATCTACGACGATAGACAATAAACAGCTGGAACAAATTGATTTATCGACCACTCAACGACAAAAAAGTTCCTCGGAAATCTTCACGGAAGTTGCGGATGTCGAGGAGACGTCTGTTGAACTCACGTCAATATCGACAACGCGGGATTACCATAATTTCACTAGCATTACGAGCGAAGACGACGAGAACGTCACATAAACGTATATCAGACTTTTCACATCTCGCGTTGAAAATAATAAGGTGCAAAGAAACTAAATTAGTAATCGCTAATAGATTATCAACCTATTAGTACATATAAAGAAGCAATTCCAACTCTTTGCGAAAAGAGAACATTAGGAATCGCATTGACCTAAATTTGCCAAAAACCTTATAGAGACTAGAACTACTCTCTGCGACAGATATAGAAACTAGACACATTAGAATAATTTAAATGTCTAAATGAGTCGTCTAGAATTATGTGGACGACGCTATCGCGAAGACACTATAGAAGAAATCAACAATAGTAATAAGTAATGAAATTATAGATGAAATTATACATATATATTTCGTCGCAGACTTCATCTCTCTTATGAATTAAATCACATGCAAATTTTGTATCTTCATTATGTGATAAGACGACCAGATTACAAATATAATTTTTCGTGAAAGTTTATTCGTTCACGTTATTTTTACCATATGCTCTATTATTATATTTATTGGCAGACAGCGAAAGATACTCGAGAATTTGTAATTATTGGATATAGTATTAGAAATAGAAGAATGCGCAGTAACTACAGTAGAATTCATTATATTATATTCTAACATATTATTCGCGATTAAAATTCTCATCTGATAGATATCTTAAGATAAGTTTTATATGATCAAAATAAAGGTCCTATATTATAAAGCAATTATTCTATTTACATTTTATTTACAAAACGGTTACTTTATTTTACAGCGATAGCGCAATTATATAAAATTACTATTTATTGTAATTAAATTACTTATTAATTATCCTATCGCGTCGTACAAATACAAGAAAAGAATTCAAGTCTCAGCATTTAATTGTGTGTACTTTAGATTCCGATTCTATCATTTTAGCAGCTCTATTCTGGCCCACAATTTGAGCGAGCGATATAGCATCAAATTTATTATAAATGACGGTTACCGACATATTGAACTCCGTGCCGGAACGTGGATTCTGATACAGATTGTCCATCAGATTACACATTTCGCTGTAAAAGTGTGGATAAGTCGGTAGCTGGTAGAATATGAGATGACGGATACCCTTTATCCTCGTTCTGCGCCAGAAATGCCAGCGTTCTGTGTAGAGTAGGAAGTGCGCGTCGCTGTGAAAGAACATATCTCTCGCTCGAGCGACTTTCCGGTCCTGGGTGTACTCGCTGATCATTGTGAAGCTCATCTTCTCCTTCATCATGCGATTCCGCAGATATACAAAGTCAAAGTAGCATGGTACGTAGATTAACGTGTGATTATATATGGGATCCGAATACCGTGGCAATATCTCTTTCAGGAAGAAATCCAGCCTGCTATCGATAGCCTGACAAAGATCGGAAGCGTCAAACCTGTAAAACACCTGTGGAACTTTAACAGTTACATCGCGAATCGAGCCCGGCTCCAACGCATTCGCCACTTTCACCTGGCCGGCGTAGTTAAAACATTTTCTAATTAGCAGCGTGTTTATGTACGGCGTTTCGATATTGGCGAAGATCAATGTCTGCCTATAATACTTGGTCCAGCCGTTCACACACCAACTTCTAAGACGGGAGTAATCGATGTCGTGGGATTTCTTAGGTTGCAGATGCATGTAATCCAACACCTGATACAGATGATCCCAGTTCTGCATGAGGACCACGTCAATCTGGTCCATGATCAGCAGCTCTATAGATGACAGAAAGTCATAGTCTCTTACCGCTTCGCCCTCTGCACCTACCACTCTCCTGAGACCCAATGGTGAGCCGATTATAATGTCGGAAGAGTAGAAATTCGTGTATAATTTCAGAGACTTCTTGGTGATTGCCATGCCTATCTTGAACTTGTCGTCGATATTTCCTTGCAAGGTCAGTTTATAATCTTCTGGTTTAGGATTCTTCTTAGGCATCGTTAACTCGTTTCCAGTAAAATCCTCCATGAATCGTAGCTTGTTGATGACTGAGCCACCTTTGTCTTCTCCAAATAAAATTGAGATGAACATCTCGACTATCTTCAAGCAAGAATGCTTGAATGGCACTATTATGAGTACTTTGGGCCTCACTAAACCCTGATCCTTGTACTCATCTGGAACTTCTCCCATACCGCTACGATTGGACTTTGCTAGCTTCGCACTATGATGCAGTATTTTTGTTCGGGTCTTCAGAATATGATTGATTACATGTAGGCAATAGACGAATCGTATCTCATCGGCGTTGGAAAACGTTCTTCCAGGATAATGCAAGTCTTGATAATTATTTATCACTGAAAACAACTCCCTTTGAAGAGGAGTCATAGGCGCAGAATCTTTTTCTATAGTATTCTTTACATTATCATAGTTAGCTTTGATTAAATTATTCTGAATCTGCGATTTTACGTGCAATTTGTTCCAATCAACGCTCTCAATCCGAGTTGGAACCTTACCGTAATTTGTATATTGTTTCTCTTCGTCATCTAAAAGCTTTTTAACTTTTATTGTCTTGTCGTTTGAATCAGAAGCTGGTTTTGGAATTTGACATACCAGATTTCCCAGTGCGGGCCATAATAACGTCGTGGTCTCTGTAATCGGTGGCGTTGCGGAGACTGCTTTATACAGTTCATCATCCATATCGTTGCGTAAGTGCAAAGAAAATGGATCTCTCAAATGACCAATGTCCTCCTGGGCAGTCTCAGCATCTTCATAGTCATTCTCCTTTGTGCTAACCGTAATCTCTTCATTCTGATCAGAAAATTCTTCGTCTGCTTCAGATTCTTCGTTTTCTTCTTCTTTAATATTTCTCTTTTTCATTCTCTTCATTTCTTTCCTTTTCTTCTTTCCTTTCTTGTCTGTTTCATTCTTATTCTGTGCATTAGAATCTTCGTTTTCACTTTCCGAGCTTGTCACGATAGGCTTGTTTAGTTTCTCTATTAAATTTTTATGTTTATAACCCGATAACTCGGATAGATAGAGCAACCAAGGATCAACCTCTTCCTCTTCAGAACTGTCGGCTTCCTCGAGTCGCTGACGCGTTTTCTCCTCCTCCACTATCCGCCTGCGAGCCTCGATCTCTTCATTCTTTGCTTCACGCTCCTTAACGTAAGAGGATCTTCTCAAGTCGAACTTTTCCTTCTTCGTCTTTGGTCGCTTTTGTACATTGCGCTCGTCAAATTTCCTCTTTTTACCACGGAACGATCGCTTTCCCTTTGGAGGCATCAGGGCGATATAATTCTGGTTTTAATCTGTACACCTGTATTGCTACAAGGATGACAAGAGAGAAAAGAAAAAGATAAATACTCGCATGATCCAGCTAATTTGAAAACTACCAGTATAATAATACAATTTGCATTTATTTCTTTATTGTAAAATTTTCTTTTTAAGAAGTATACTGTTGATCTACTCTCCAGCTAGCAGCATGTGACAAGAAATTACACGATAATCAATTTAACCGAACAAAATCTTTCATTACGTATGCAATTATTGTCAAAGGATAATTAAGTTATTTGTAACACATCAATTTGAACAAATCAAATTGTTAATAAACTTACCGTTTAGATAGTTAATTGCATACTTCTATTTCTGTATACATAACCTAACCCCACGTGCACATAACCTCATCTGCTTGCAAGAATACCAACCCGCGTGCACATTTTATGTCCAGAGAAATTAACCAATCGAAGCGTAGACGAAACCTGCACGCATCGACGCGCGACTACGTTCATGCGAACGCGCATGATTCGTCGCCATTTTGGCGACGCACTCGATTCACCGCGATTACGATATCGAAACCGCGATGCAAGATAAATTTTTGCAAATAAATATACGAAGTCATTTCTTTATACAGAGGTTTAATTTCGATTTTTCTTATTCCATCTTATTCAAAAAAGAATTTATTTATTATATCGTGAGAATTTTATCCTTCGGGAAGACACGGCCAAGGGAATAATTTTTATTCATTCGTATTCATTAATTCATATCATTGTCGCCTTCGAAAGAGAAGACATCAACGGTCACGAGTACGTTCAATTCAGCTTTCAGCTTTTATCGCTGAAAATAAGGATATCGAAAAGACTCACCGTTCGAAGTGCGGCATTCGCGGTTCGCCATCGCGCAAAAAATGTCCGAGTCCTTTGGCAGCAGATCCCAAGGCGGCACACGGGAACGGCGCGGCGTTCTACAGTTGACGGTCAAAACGTTCGACGCAACCATCTCGGCACTCGCGGTTAAACTCACTCGAACGCGGCCTGCAATCCGAGCGGACGCGACTACGATTCCGCGACTCGAAATCACCGACGACCGAGATTCGAACGGCGGTATATGCGCGCGACGTCGACGGAAATGGCCCGTTGAGGGGAAACCGGAAGAGAACGGTTTCGCCGCAATGGCGACGAGATCACGTGATTAAGCGCGGCAAATTTGGATCGCGCCACGCACAGAGTAGTGACCGTAGTGACGTTTGTTGCGAACGGAAAGTTCCGCTTTCGACATCGCGTGAGAGAAATGGACGAATTGGAATCGAACGAAAATTAAAATCGGTTTCTATATAGATCTGAATGATTTTTAAGAAATAAAAAAATTGATTTAAGTTTTTTAGTTTTTTTTTGCAGTATTTCTCCCTGCCCGCGCGTAAATGTCGAATGCAAAAGATGCCTATTTCGACAAATCTTAAACTTAATGAACAAAAATAAATAGGAAAAAGAAAATTAAAGTAAAAACAGAAGTGCAAATAAGAGTAAGACATTATCTGCATGTGGATTTTAAAAGTTAGAATTAAATTTCTAATTAAGTAGACTGAATTACTGCAAGAGATACTTTCTAATTAGCGGCTTGCGTGTAGAACAAAACACCTAAGGATCAGTTAATTTTGCCAACGGCGGTAGAATTAGCTACGTTCTTCGAAAAATCTTCGACCGATTGAAATTACAAACATTAATTAAACGCGCGCGATCTGGAAAGAGACGCAAGATGAGCTAAATTAGAGTCAACCGGTGCTTAATTCGATCCAGCGTCGCGTAGCTGCACATAATAATTAAATCCATCTCGCAATTATCTTCGACGAATTCAATTCCGCTCGAATTCATCGTCACCAGACGAGAAGCTTGGCGGGCTTTCCGGAGTTTCCGGTAGGAAAAGGCAAGAGAGTAGGTGAGAAAAAGAGAGAGAGAGAGAGAGAGAGAGAGAGTGAAAGAGAACGAAAACTCACGCTGCCTGACTGCCATTCGAAAGCAGAATTTGTTCGAAATCGCGCGGAATCCCTCGGCATGCAGTCTCGGCACTCGGCACGGCCGTCGATCTCGCCGTTGCCTCGTGAGAAGGAAGGGGCACGCGCGGGACAGGCAGGAAAGAGCGGGCGAAATTAATTGACCCTTCGCTCGCGCTTGTTTACAAAATATCCGGTCCCTGTAATAGGGCTCGCGCGAGCCGCGGTGTCGACTGTCGAGGCGGATGACGGCCGACTGTGCGCTGCGCGCGCATCGACGACGTCGCGGACTCCGCTTACTCCGCTACACAGTACACGAGCAGTATAGTTTCGTACGGACGTTCGTGGTAATATTCCGGGCGCCCTTAACCGCGTTCGCGCCGTCGTGCGAGAAAGGGGCAGAAACCGCGGAAAGCGGGAAAGAGAGACGAAGCTAAAAGGCCCAGCCAGGCGGCCGGCGAGAGACGATCACGAGATTCACAACGATCCTCCGCACGGTTTCGCGGCGTGGCCTCTGCCAATCGTGGCCGACGGCGGCCGGTCCCGCCGGTGGAGCTCGCTTCGCGCGCGTGAAGTTGCCTGCGGACGGGCGAGGGGAGCCACAGTGCTGAGTGCCACACGCGAGCGACAGCGACGTGAGTGAGGGAGTCGCGGACGCGGACGGCGATCGGAGTTCGGAGTCGAAGTAGTAGGAGTTCGGAGTGATCGGACGACGGCGACGCACACACGCGCACGGTCGGTCGGCCGGACGATCGTTGGTCGACGGTGGACGGTGGACGAGGGTGGACGACGGTGCGTAACGGCGGGCCAGAAACGAGGGCGGCCTACGAGCGATAATCTCCCTGCGTGTCTGATGAGCTCCTCCGCCGCGCCGCTGCTGCTGCTGCTGCTGCTGGTGGTAAGATGGCTGTGCAGCTGGACGGAGGAGGGAAGGAGGACCTGAAAACACAATTCGTCACGCGGGAGGGCACCTACAAGCTGATGACCCTGTCGGAGTACTCGAGACCGAACCGAGTCGGCTACACCAACAGCCAGGGCAGCGCGTCCGTCAGGGTGTCCTTCGTCACGCTGCCGGACCCAGCGGACCCCACGGGCGCGCAGGGCCTCGGCGACCGAATGTGCTTTAATTTCGGCAAGGAGCTCTACGTCTACGTCTACCGCGGTGTCAAGAAGGTGAGACGCGACGGCCCCCCCTCTCCCCCGAGAACGACAGAGTACTCCCGTCCCGGATCCGCGAGCCGTCGTCGCGACCTAACCTCGCAAACGTCGCGAGACCCTCCATCTTTGCGGCCGACTCGTTTTCACCGTCTGCCCCGTCCTCCGCGACGACGAACGCGACGTCGAGAGCTTCCTCTGGGTCGACCCGCGTCCCATCGTCGCTGCCTTTCCCCGTTTTTCTTCCTCTTTTTTTCCCTTTTTTTTTACTCGTAAACGAGCGAGCTGACGGCGAACGTTCGCGCTGACGTTTCTCGGAAGTGCTTACCGAGTAATCGGATAAATAGTATCTCTCGCAGATAATATACTGCTATCTTAATTCTTAGTAATCGTCGATTGAATCGTTGATTTATATGTAAGAAATAAAAAACCGACGGAATTAATTTATTAAGATTTCCCCGAAGTACCGTAAACTTTTATAGACACTTGAAATCATTGCTAAGAAGCTTTCGAAATAGGATAATTATTTAAACAACTTATTGCATGCGTAGCCCTTTCGAATTTTTGTACATTGTCACTAGAAAGTAAATTATTTATTACTTCGATTGATTTGACTTGACGCATCGTTAAAATATTTCAGGCTGTAGACTTGAACAAACCGGTGGACAAAAAGTTATACAAGGGAACTAATCCGACCTGCCACAATTTTAATCAAACAACAGCGACGGCCGATAGCGCTCCATTGCTGGTGGGATTCTCCACGGGGCAGATACAGCTGATCGATCCCATAAAGAAGGACAGTTCTCAGCTCAGCAAATTGTACAATGAAGACGTACGTAAAAGCAAATTTCACACAGATTGCAAATTTTTATCACTCGATTCTCAAGGAAGCCTTCTCTCCTGCACCGCACCCGATAGAGAGTGAGAAACTCTTTGCATTATCTGCGAGCTAGCTTACGTAGAGATAAATAATCTCATAGTTCAAACAATATTCTCTAGTGCAGCTAGTTCCTGTGCAATGTGTGCAAAAGCTGTCAACGCTTATCCGTTCTTGATGATATGTCCGTGTTATCTTATTGAAACATGATAAACTGGGAAATGAATGCTGGTTCAGGATGCCTAGCCACCATGCTCCACATCCTGCAATGACCGTACTTAATATTTAGCAGCACATTATCCAGGCTATTCTATGCTCGGTGGGCCCGCGCACTAATGCAATTATATCTCAATCAAATAATTAAGCTCAACAAGCAACATTACATAACTTTCCGCTGTCTTCTTGCGGCAGACACAGGCCTTGCTGGAACGATTGTGCCGTCTATTTTATATACATTTCAGTCTCAATAAATCTCGAATAATTTATTTTTGTCGGATAAAGTAACGTTTTGCAAACACATTCTTAATACTCCAATAATATCCGTTATTATTTTCATATCGTATACCGTATCATTTTCCGCTTTATCTTTGTTTATCACAATCGTACTATTGAGATTATGATATAAAAATTCATTTCTAAGCTTTGTATCTGCAGAAAAAGAGAGAAGCGCTATTTATTTTCTAATCAAATTATTATTAAACGTTCTTGGAAACTTAATAGATAATTTTGAACGTAATATAAAATTAATGCAAGTTTTAAAAAGTTTTTTGCGGCACTAGTTAAGTTTGTTTTATTTTGACGAGAATATTTTTTTGACTTTAATGAGGAACATTTACATTTCAGAGACTGATAGACAAGAGCAAGGTGACATGTATAAAGTGGGTTCCCGGCTCGAACAACCTATTTCTGGTCTCTCATAGCTCCGGTCAGCTGTACCTCTATAATGAAGAACTGCTCTGCGGCACCACCGCGCCGCACTATCAATCGTTCAAATCGGGTGACGGATACGCCATATATACCTGCAAAACCAAATCTACGAGAAACCCGCTGTATCGGTGGGTGATAGGCGCGGAAGGATGTTGTATAAATGAATTCGCCTTTAGTCCGTGCGGCACGAACTTAGCCGTGGTATCACAGGATGGATTCCTGCGTGTTTTTCAATACAATACTATGGAACTGGTCGGCTCGGCAAGGAGCTACTTCGGCGGTTTTCTGTGCGTGTGCTGGTCGCCGGACGGACGTTACGTGGTGGTAGGGGGCGAGGACGATCTGGTGACTATCTGGAGCTTCCACGAGAAGCGGGTCGTGGCACGGGGGCAAGGCCACCATAGTTGGGTGAGCGTGGTTGCCTTTGATCCGTACACGACGTCCTACGGTGACCACGATCCCGACTTTAGCGGTTCGGATGACGAGACGATGCCGCATAACAATCACAATCACTTCCACGAGAAGTCGCATCGCTTGTCGACGACCTCGCAGAGCGGCGGGGTCCACTCGAATCGTAATTCCTGTGGCTCCGAATTGAGAATGTCGGGCGGCACGTGCTATAGGTTAGGCAGTGTATCGCAGGACACCCAACTGTGCCTATGGGACATCACGGAGGATGTGCTGAGGCAACCGGTGTGCGCCAAACAGAGACCCTCTGCGACGTGCAGCACCAGCGGCGGTACTTTGTCGTCCTCGGGCACGTTCAATAGTGGCAATGGGGCAGCGACAACGGCGAATCACCATTCGAACTCGAATGCTAAACATAATAACTCAAATAATGTAAACTTCAAGGAGAACGCGAGTGGTAATAACGAGACTAGTAACAATAGCACTGGCACGAACGCCGCGGTGGCGACTGTGAATTCGCTGACGCAGAGGCTAGCGGGACTTGGCTTCGGCGAGCGTAAGGGTGATAATCACAAGAGAAACTTTAGCCTGACGATGCGAGGTAGCGGGACCGGTGCAACGGCGACGACGGCCAATAACAGCGTGACGACGGTCGTGCAGAACAATGGTGGCGACAAGGCGAGCACCGGCAACTCGACGAGTACGACGAGTAGTAGTCTGAACAACAGTGTCAGTGGGGGTTTAGTAGGTGGGACGGGAAGTAAAAAGGTTAGTTCCGTGATGGACGATCCTATGAGGTTGATAGGGACCGCCTGGTGTCCCAGGTTCGACGAGTGCCCGGTCCTCGAGCCGCTGGTGTGCAAGAAGCTGGCGCACGAGAGACTGACTGAATTAGTGTTTAGGGAAGATTGCTTCGTAACGGCGTGTCAGGATGGATACGTGTACACGTGGGCGAGGCCCGGCCACATGGTAGGTCCTCTCACGATAAGCAGCACCCTGCACAGGCCATCACACCATCATAGCAACAACCCCTACACTAGTAATATCAATTCCATGCGATGTAACGACCTCTGATGTAACCCGTTATCTCCAAATCGTTATTTAGCGAGTCCATCGTCTAGAGTCTGTTGGTCGGAAGATCCGAGAATTCTGTACATATATACGTAGAGTTAGAATCCAAAAAACGATGTTATCGTGACAAAAGTGACACGGGAAAAATCTTGTAATGCTTTTGTGTAGTCTTCCTATCGCCTGCCGCGGTGACAGGAGGAGGTCAATGAAGACAAATGATTGTTCTGGCTTGGAAGTATTAAAACGAGATACATTGACGAATTCGGTATTACCTTGCCGGGTGTTTGATACGACGATCTCGCGTCGCTGTTATTTAAGTTTTATATATTACAATCAGTATATTTAATCTTAGAGAGTCCCTATTCAACAATTAAGTCTACGACCTTACGGTTGTATAATTGCGTTTGAATTCTATTAGTATTGGGAGGTGCCATCGTAGAGAAAGAGCATTGAGGATTTTTTTTTAGTATTTTTCTCTAAGTTTATATATTGTGTATACAATTACAGAAGTACATGGACGGACGATACTATGAGTGAACAAGTTTTGTAGTTTATAATTATATACGTATTATCGGGCCCTCAATCTTGAATTTTACAGGGCACCTTTTTTTAATACGTTAAATATTTTTCGATCCTTCTGCGTATAATGATGAACACCTTTCGGATAATCTTGCCTTAGGACATTCCATTAGATCGGATAAATTCGCGACATTTTCGAATACAAATCTATTGCCCGAATTGCATGAAAATAGACATCTCAAATTAAGTAGTGTAGAGCGCGCACATTATGATGTTTTTTTCAGATGCATTAATATAGTTTTTTCATTAATATTATGTTTTTGCGAGAAACTGATGAGCTTTAACTTACTTTCTATTTAGAACCTTATTTATTCTGTTATCAATTCTATAATACCTCGTTAGTGCATGCGCTGCAAATAAAAAAAAAGACAATAGATGCTTAAAGTTCATTCATAGTATAGGCTGTCGTTGATATCTGTGCCTAATGATGGTCTGGTCAAGATATATTCTCGCGATGAATATTACAGAATTACGCGAACTATAGGATAGCGATCGAATACCTTTATCAAATATATTTATGTTTTTGGTTTGCATCCTCGAGAGCAATGTTGTTTGAGCCCTATGAGGCCTCGTGACAGGGCAGGCCCCTTTATTGAAGGAAACCTTCTTTCTATCTTCTGTAAAGTGTTATTTAGCTTTAGCCGACCATTGATAGAGAGTCAACGAGAAAATTATTTAGCCAAACTGTCGTCTCTCCAGACTTTACGATTACGAGATGCGAGAACATTTAATCTTTTGTTGAAAAAACGATGAATTTTGCCTTGTTGTACAATAAAGCAAAAATTTGAATGAACGATCGCTGCTTGCTTCCCGCTTGTTGAGAAATTTTGTTCAATCAAGTGCAATGCAGAAGCTCCAAGGAGAACGGCCGGGGAAGTCTTTTGTGCGACACGTACATATGCATACATACATATGTATGGTGACACATGTAAGACGATGTTTGTTTTACAGTCTGCCAAGAACATCGCATGTCTTTTTTTCTCTTTTTTTTTTTAATAGTACTAGGTCCCGATATTAGGACTCGAATAGTGTTTCCTGGGCGTTTTGCATAGAGCATTTGTATCACACGTGAATATCCCTCACTCTCTCACCTTTTAATTTTAACGGCCTTGTCCAAAAGTACGGCGGCGCAGTCTCATTAAATTTTGCGATCGGTTAAACTAGCCAGCGTTTGCAAATTGGAATTACAAATACTGCGTAATTACTTTATCGTGTACTAAAGGAACGTTTTAATCGCTGCCGTTGATTTACTGTATTACGTTGAAAGTATGTTATACATATACAATTTAATGAAAGCGAGTCTTTCACGCTTTTGGCCAACGCTGCATAAATACCTAACTAATTGCGGACGTGCCGCGGTGAAGTTCATTACAGCGTGCGTTGCTTCTTTTTACAGCGCGAACTTATAATTTTACTAGCGCGTCTTTTTTATAATTTTTAATCGGACGATGCTTGCGCTTAATTTCTCAAAACCGATGAAGCATTAATTCCTTTTTCTCACTTTTGATTGATCGGAAAGATTAATGTTCTGTACCACGCTTTGGCTGATGCAAGAGAATATCGTGGATGAGACTTCCCTGAGTTATCGCATGGTACGTATATGAATTATCATTTTCCGTTCTATTTTGCTTTATTTACCGCTTGATCGGACTTGTTATGGAAGTAGAATAGCGTACACGCTCGAATCATTCACACACTGTTCTTGATCGAGATATCTCTCGACAGCGCTTCTGAATTTTATACCACGAATTGCATTATATTACTCTGCTCTCACGCACTCTCTCTCTCTCTCTTTCTCTTTCTCTCTTGCCAGATTTGCATTATTCCCAAAAAGTTTTTACAAAGACAGGAAAGTGAGAACTATACGCGTAATACGGACAATTTAAATTATTTACAAGTTTAACTTGATCGAATGAAGATATTAATTCCTGATGAAGGTATAAGTTCTATCTTAGTGAAAATGTAAATTTCTAAATCAGAAATTGGATTATTGAAATTCTTTCTACAGCCTTTTAGTCATTCAACCGTTATGTAATTGTCTGTAAAAAATAAATCTCTGGCTCTCGGGACAATAAAGGATGATAAAAGAGATGCGCAAAAACTTCTTGGGAATAGCGCGCATCTTTATTAGACGACTTAGGCGATCAGAAGCGCGTTACTCGTGTCGTCGTGTATCAACGAGTGGTTCGCGTTGTCTTTAATTTCAGCCAGGGATCAGCCAGGTCGGCGGCGCCGCTCTCCACGTAGTCAGCCCGGTGGAAGGCGGCGGTACCATAGTATAGCCAGAGCCGGACACCGACGCCGGTCCACCACGAGGTCATCAAGGACCGCAGGGATCGTCGCGGGCGTCCGAGGCGCAGCTCCAGCAGGCGTACGCACGCCGACGTCACCTATACTACGTCTGGCCGAGCGAGAGCTACTCCGGTACGGTTTGAGCGAGCGGTTCGAGCTCGAATTCGTCATCGTCGAAGAAGCGGACGAGTTGAAATGGAAACCCGTGGGAAAATCTATCTCCGCGAGATTGGACGTTTGATCTACGGATGTTGGACCTTTTTGCGCGGCTCTGGGTCTTCCCGATATCGCCGATGCTCTTAACACTAGAACATTTAGAACTATCCCAGCAAACACAGAATACACCGAGTGCGCAATTTGCTATCAAATTGCGCACTCGGTGTATTCTGTGTTTGCTGGGATATTGACGAGATTAACGTATATACTCTTATTTCCTACTATTTAAATATATGTATCTTTGAAAAAGGGGTGAAGGAAGAAAGTAAATTAATCAATTTAATCACACGTTGCAATAAAGGTCACGGAAATTTAAAAAATGCACTATTATAAATTTGCTAAAAAAGTACAAATCAGTCATTTTGACTGCTTTGGTGGTTCTAGTGTTAACGACGTCTTTGAACTCCGAGCGCGGAAAAGAAGGGAAATCTGATCGGCAGACCTTAATTTCGAGAATCTTATTCTTTTATTTAAAACTGTTTATTAAAAGAGAAACGAGCGGGAATTTAGGGATACCGAAGCCAATATCCGATCTCAAAGATTAAACAGTCAATCTCGCGAGGTGGATTTCTTCCATGAACTCCTTTTGATTCGCCTACGTTTTGCGGGTCGCAGCTCGCGCGCGGCTTAACGCTTAAAGACACATACCTGTACACACACATATACAGCGCTTTCGTTTCGGTATAAGTCGCTCTTCCGGTGCATATCATTTCCTCTTTCTCTTCCTTTCCTTTCCTCGAAGGCGTCGCGGCGGCGACGACGTTACACGACCCCGCGGCCTCCCTTTTCCGGGGAGAGACCCGCGAATCGAAAGCAATTTGTGTATACATGTATATACGTACACACGTGCATGTGTATGCCCGATGATCGTGACAGATGCGTTGTATCATTCCAAATAATGTTTCGTAGTTAATGTGCGTCTCAACTGGTGGGACACGCGGGTCCCGGCGCGGGCGGCGCAGAACGCCTTTTCGTGTATTTATTATTTGAAGCGTTGAAATTTATATAGACCTAAGCCACGAAGAGTTCTAGGAACAGAAAGGGGTAGTCTAGCGTATATTCTAATAGGCCATATATAAGCAACTCGCTCCAACTTTTGCTCATTGTGCGATGCCATAGACCGACCCGCTAAACACGAACGTTTTATAAGACACGTTCATTAGAGATAAACGTTTCCTCGTTTCGTCGCTTGGACAGCCGCAGAAATACCCAGCAGGAGAATATTCCCCGATAGACGTTGCTTCTGTTAGCTTTTCATGAAAAAATTGTGACTTGGGTCTCTATATCATTCTCAGTGCTTCATCTCGATTACTTCGAAGAAGATATTCCGCAAGGCGATACTAGTTTTTAATTTACATATAAATACGTAGGATTTATATTACATTGATCACGAAGTACGATGTTAATTTACATTGTCGTAGACCAGCTGTCCGTTTCCGGCAGCTCATTTCGTCGATTAGCTTCGATCACGAGCATTCCTGCGCGATTCAGAGATTAAGTATATCTATTGTTATTATGTTTTCGGGCTTCTACACGACAAGGCTCTTTAATTATTTATGCGCAGTAATTCATCGCAGCACCGTTTATTTCAATTTTATTATACCTTATAAAAGATTCGATGCAAGAAAAAAAGGGAGCTGCAGGTAAACCATCGGAAACTTACGTTTCGTTGAGAAAGATTCTAAAACGCGGTAACGGTCTCTAAAAGACTGTAAATTCCATCGTCTGTGAAGTACAAAGAAAATTGACGCAAAGAATATTTTTTCTATACTCCCTTTCCCAGATAAATGAGATATTATTTAGCTTCCCGAAATGATTTCCGCCTGTAGTACCTGCAGCTTCTTTTTAGCGCCTGAATTCTTTAATGTTCAACGACATCCACGTTCCGTGACACGCAACGTACGCATCAGAAATTCTATCGGGACACTGATATATCACACCGATAAGAGGGCCGATTCGATAAGACTTTCCGTTTCGACACTTTCGCTCTCGTACATTGCATCGCCCCGAGGCACGACGATATTGTATATCATTATTCCGGCAAGTGCGAGCTCGTTAAAGGTATGCTGTGATATGTGTGCTACTACATGACAACACTTGACAAATTAAAACCAAAAAAACGACGTAGATCACTTCCAAAGATCACTCCGTGCACCGAAACGGACTTGCGGGACAACACGTAACCCGCTGATTAGTTTCTTACTTACTATAGGCAACAAACGAAGCCGGCCTGCGACACACCAGACCTACTATTCATCTAACGATTCTGCGAGGAAAGGGACGGGTGAACTTGAGCGAGTCGACAGAGAGAGATCCGTGTTCGATCGCATCTAATCTCTCGGAGATCTTTATTCAATACTGATCAAGTGGATACGACGTATTAATCGGGCTACGCAGAAACGAAATGTTTATGTAACATATCTTAATGAGCTGTATATAAAGAGTCCATTTTTTTTCCCGTCTCTTATCTTGCCCGGCGAGAGGATCAAAATGGAAAAGAACAGAACCAGCAAATAAATATGTTAGTTATAATTTCCTACTCAACACATGTATTATATTTACATCGTTGAGAAAAAAATTCTAACTAACATGTACACTGTATAAAATTTAATGTCCCAGAAAGTCCACTCTAAATTTTGTGTTAAAATAACTCATGCATTGTGTTATTTTAGTCGATATAACATTTCTAAATGTAAAAAATAACACAATGCATGAGTTATTTTAACACAAAATTTAGAGTGGACTTTCTGGGACATTAAATTTTTTACTGTGTAAATTGCATGGTTACTTGGTAGAGAAGACTCGACAGTCAGGACTTCCGAGGTAGAGGATAAAAAATTCATAAGGAATCTACCGATTCCTTCAAGTTCATCCTCCTTCGCGGAAAAGAACCGCGATCTACAAAGTTCCTATTTCATAAGCTAAACGGCGAGATTCCGCGATCGGACGACGGATTTCCCGAATGGGGAGCGCGTCTTTGGTTTTTGCGCAGGACGGACGAGAAGCTCGCCGTTCAACGAGGCCGAATGGGTTTTCGGATTCTGCATGGTGGACGCGTGCGTGAAGAGACGGGGACTTTAACAATGTGTGTTCAAAGCGACCTGGAGGGCTTGCGATTTCGTATCTTCCGGGCACCCGGGTATGGTCGAGTTCTCATTCGGGAGTCTACCTAATAGACGAGATATGTCTGTATTTAATTAATTTCAGACGCGATCGGCGGAACCGTCTCGACACTGGGTTTCTCTTGGACCCGCAACGACGCTCTCGTCATCGTGTAAAGAACCAGGAAACTTTTCTCGCCGACACGCATCGAGACGAAAATAACGCGAATAATCGCGACACTGTAAATCACGTTAATGAGTCGCGCGCCGTTCCGTAATGAGTCACAGGTGACACTCGCCAACGATTTAATAACGACTTCGCCTCCCAAAGTGCCGCTAACAGGAGAGGCACGTGGTTCATTACCCAAATTGGTGAATCGCATCTAAAACGATCATTTTGAAGAACTACGATGCACGTATTATTCCTTTATATCCTGAAAAATTACGGTTAAAATATTGTAATACCTCAGGACAAAAACATTTTTTTCGCGCCCTCTGGTACCTTTATTTTTACTGGAAGAAATGGCGCTTGCAGGGCAAAGAAAGACGTTCCCTGGTACTATGCATCTTTTGTCAGGGGCATTTTTGGGCGGCGACAGAATACCTGTTTGATTTACTTCGAGCTCGGATCAACCAGCGTCATTTCGCGGCTTGGAAATAGGAGGACAGATGTTCCATATTTTACCACACGACACTTCCTTCCGCTTTCACGCCTGCGGGATGATTTTCTCGGTTGTTCCCGCGTCCCCCGGGATATCGGATTATGTACAAAACGTAAACGACAATTACACTGTACGGCCGGTCGACGCAAAAATTGCGCGTTATCATCCGCAATTTTGCAGAGGGAGAGGGAGACGACGAAGGGATGTAAAAAAAAAAAAAAAAAAATCGCGACCGCGATCGCGTGAGAGCGTGCTTAATTCGGATATACACATATATGTACGGTATAACGGCGACTGGTCCAGCTGATCGTAACATCCTCAACACACCGACGAGTAAACCGAGTCTAGCATCTCTCCGGCAGTTTTTTATGAGACCTTTCCACGCAAAGAGCTTCATGGCATCGCGTCAGATCTGTACTGTAACTTCTCGGCGCATTTCTCTTTGTTTGTTTATAAGCGTGTACATTCTTTGTAATTGTAAATGAAAAAAGACATTTCATTGTTAAACGCTTGTATAACTTCTTACCCTGCATTCCTCTTCTGCGCGATTATCTGCTTTGTTCAGAGTTCTCTGAAAAAAACCCAATTAGCAAATGCGACTGTAAATACGGAGTGTTCTACTTTTGTTTCGTTAATTTTGAATCTGTTGTTGGAATCCGACGTGTAGCGGAGAAGAGATAATTGACAAGCTTTCTCTTCGCCACGATGAGAATAACTCGTAAAACTTAAAATTAGAATATAGATTTTTTTGTATTAAAAAACATGCGAATAGAGAGTGTTAGATGAGAATTATTCATAATTCTGCAGTCGCGGTCAACTGCGTCCGAAGTTGGCCCGTCGTGAATCCTTGTCAGCTGCTACGCAGTCTTCTCTTGTCAAAACGACAAATTTTTCCAGCGAATAGTCTCGAAATGTCCCCCGTGACGCGTTAACCTATCTATCGGAAAATTAATCATGTCGAAAAAGCTGCAAATAGTGCGAGTGGACAACGATCTGGTGCAGAAGGCGAATTTGCTGATCGGCAACAATATCATCGGCCGCGGCGCCGCGACAGGAGTGAGTTGCGTAACTGATTTTTTTCCCAAGTTACTCTATCAAGATGCCATACAAAATATTACTCCAAAGAAACGAGGAACTCCTTTTGAGACGAATAATCCTGCTACCAGATAATATAAACTATATAATCGCGCAGGATACGATCTAAAATGAATTATATATTTCTCATAAAATTCTCATGGAATCCTTTAAATTCTATCGATCCGAATTAAATCCAAGTTGAGGCGAAGAAATATAAATATTCCTCTCGCATTTCTGATTCGGGTTGCGGTTGGCGTTGACGTATGCGAACGGATAAGCTGACGCGTCAAGATTATCCTACTATATCATTTTGTCGGGTGATTCATGGTTCGAGATGAGACTTATTCGCAGAGTTTGATATATCAATGTTTGACTTATAATTCTGCACACAATAGTAATTATTATATATAACATCTTATTATTAATATAATAATATATTAAATATGTATGTGTTATTATATTATATAATATAATATACGACAAGGAGGTAATAATGTCATAATATAATAATATATCTCGAATAATCAACCTGCGCAGTTATGAGTTATGACGCGCAAACTGTCTAAACAGGAAGCACGCGTTCCGAATATGCTTCCGCCCCGGTACGAACATCATGTGCGCTGATAATAACCGATAGCAGCTCATTTGACTGCGTCACAGCGATAAAAAAAATGCTTATCAGTTCTCTTCGAGAAATTCGTCGCGCATTTAACAAATATCGCGTGAAGATGTACGTGTATAACGACGTGATAAATTCAAGCGAACGATAACGTAGAATTATGACGTAGAATTATCCCATTAATTGCCTCGAGAGACATTGACGTTTTATCGCGCCACGAGGCGTGCAATTTAAAAGCGGCAATAATGAATGCGGGATTTGCGGGAACGACTAAATTAAGCTGTTAATTAACACGTGTGCGTGACGCGCGTAATCATCGAAGATTATTTGCATCATCAGACGCGGTTGATAATGTCGGCGTTCTGTAATATTATCTGCGGGGCACAAACACCGGAGTGCCGCAAAAATTTTTACCCACGTGATTTTTCCGCTGCGTTTCGCCGACGGCTCGTTCGACCGTCGGGCGGCGCCAGTGAATTTCGGAGCGTTCTGCGTTTCAAAATATAGTCGTCGTTGAATCACGTTGAATCGACGCCCGGCGTGATTTGCGTTGCAGTTTGGACATTTGCCTTTATCAATTAATTATTACACGGATAAGATAAATGAGCCGAATCGCGCGGCAAATCGAGACGAGAGAACGCAGAACGACTCCGAGTCACCGAGACACACACGCGCGACAGCGTGTTTGGCAATTTTTTTCATTGATGATCCTTTCGGCTAATTAATTGACGCTTTAACTAACTGTAGGATTGATTGTCGCGTTGAAATTTAACGATCCTTACCGTTATCGCAGTGCAACGACGGCCAGGTGCTCAAACACGCCGTGACCATCAATCTGTCGCCCAACGATGAAATGACGATTACTCCGGTAAGGCCTCCCGTCTCGCCTAAGGTCATCCTTATCATTTGACACGTATTGGTACTCTGATAATAATAAACTCTGATAAAATTTGACTTATCCGAGATAATCTCGGTGATACTTTAGTTGACAACGTGTAACGATAGCAAATTAACCACTCGTAACAATATAGCTTTCGCACAATGAAGAGAATTGCATGATGGTGTGATAGCTTATTTGTTTTTGCAATATGTCGACGGTATATCAGTTTTCTATAGAAACCATTTTCCAGTATTAGGTGGCACCATGTTATATGAAACCCACTGGATGCGCACGATGGCGAGCTCTTAAATTGGGAAGCAGCGTGCCGATAAAGCCAGGCGACGTTTGCTCTCTGCTGCCCGACAAATGTTGGTTCAAGATCATCTCGGTGCCGGACACGATGCAGGAAGGTGATCAGACATTGAAGAGAAAGGTAGCGATTATTGTCGACATCTGAAGGGAATTTCACGTGAAGAATTTTCTTACTAAGGAGTTTTCTACATTTCAGATTGATCAGGAAGATCCAAATAATGAAGCGGACATTAAGAAGGCCTGTTTATTGTCCAGCATGGAAGCTGTGGGGTCTCCTGGTGAAAGTTTGAACGGCATTCCTAGTGATAAGGATCCACCGAACGAGCTTAAGGATTGTCCTGTTAATGGAAATGGAGAACACCAGGATGCGCCTGCTCCAGCTTTGCAAATCGAGCCCACAAGGTTTCACTCTATTTGGAATCGAGCAGAAATATCTGACGATGAAGATATACGGTTGTTTATCGTGTTCTTTGCACATCTTTCAGCTGTCCAGAGGAAGGTGATATGCCAGCGACGAGTTCCAAGATGTCAACGGACTCTCAGGATGTAATTGAACCTCCTGTTCAATTACATCCCTCCTCTCCTGAGCACGAGAATAACAGGAAACGAAAAGCGAAGAATATTAATGTAACGAGTAAAGCTGCGACAACCGATGAGTCAGGCAAGAGGATCAAATGGGATTGCGGCGCGCACTTCAGCGATCAGATTGAAGCGGATCCGCCGAACGATTCTCAGCCACCTCGCCCCGTTGCCACACCTGAAAATCAAGCGAGTGCATCAAATCCCGATAGGGTCCCTAGAGAGAAATGCATGTACGGCGCTCAATGTTATCGGTAAGTGAAACAATGCACGTGCAAATCAATTTTTTTTTATCAAAACAATTTCGCCAAAGTGCAACATACACGATTCACCGCAGGAAAAATCCCAATCACAAGAACAACTACAGTCATCCGGACGATTCCGATTACGATGAGGTCGACGACCGGCAGGAGTGTCCGTACGGCGTGAAATGCTATCGTAAGAATCCGCAGCACAAGGGACAGTTCAAACACACGGCCGCGCCCCGTCGCCGTCGAAGAGCCGCCACCCCTGTGAACTCGGTGGTCGTCGACACCACGCCCGAAACAGACCCGTCATCCGCGGAGGAATCTGTTGACGAGTCTGATTACGAGCCGTCCGTGTACACCGAAAGTTCCGACGACTGGGACGACAGGAGTGAGCTGGAGGATGATGGTACTACCGGCTAATGATGGAAGTCATCGGTTTTCCTACGCTATCGTCGATTTTACAATTTTCGAGAGCGTCCAAATTATAGATACGTCCGCAATACAGATCTATTTTGTTATGGAATATTTATTTTTGTACATGGTCTTGAAATATTGTATTTGTATATCCATTTTACTTGGAGAGATATATATAAAAACGTTAATAATATATCACAACCGACGTTGCCCTTTTACATGTCGGGAAATACGAATATATTAATCTGATGCGTATTGAAAATATAAAACACTTATTCTAAACGTTTAAATAATGTCCAAGGTAAGATAATTGTATGCCATAGAATTTTTTATGTAATCTTCGTAAAATTAACAGTTTCAAATAATCGAATAATCGGCACTAGAAAACCAAGTTTCTTTAACATTTAAATTTCCGATTATATAGTCAGCTATATAAAATGCTGCTTTTATTCCGCATCAGGTTGATAAGTCCACAATAATTAATAAATATTAAAGTAATCCGCGCTCTCGTATATATTAAAACGCCTGATATCCCTCATCGTCCTCGGTGGCGTATTCCTCAGCCGCTGCAATGGCCATATCAGCCAACATATGCTTTGGTATCTCGGATCCCCGGACTTTGATGGTGTAACACGCATTCTCCATTTTGGTCAGACTGTGCTTGAGCGTGATGATTTTCTTGTTCACCTCGTTGTTGTGCACTACGCTGGTGTAGCCCAAGAAGGCGATGTATATCTTTCTGACAAAATTACACGTTTGATAGCAACTGGACACGTCGCCTATCGCCAGATTATTGATACACTTTCGCATCAGCTCTCCGGTCAGATCGGCTATTCCCAGGATATAGTCCGTCGGCGTGACCATGACCTGGATTGTCTTGCAATTACTTTGCTCCGGCTCCGGCGAATCGGCTGGAGATGAGGTCGCGGGGTATGCCAGTGCCCTTTCCAAGGTGGTCCAATCCTGCATACCACCATTCAGCAGATACTCGTAGAATGTGAGCGCCTCCACGTATTCCTCCAGACCGGCGCGATAGGCCCTGTGGAACTGATAGGCGTCCTGACCGTCCAACTCACTCGCGATATTTCGGAACAACTTCTGTGCTACGTTCTCCAGTCTTGCCTTGGCCGTGTCTAACACGGCGTTCCGTTTGCTCTCCTTGTCGATGGTGTGCAAGAGAAAGATGATTCTTTTGCTCTCGATGCCCACATCCCGATTGATCTTGAATATCCTTTCGTAACGATCGTGCTTGGCGTCCAGTTCGGCAGCGTAGGCGCGGAATTGTTGCACTACAACACTGTTCTCGTTTATGTCCTCCACCACTTCCTTGCCCTTGTCGCCAAGATTGATTTTGTCCTTATCATGATGCTTGCGATTTCTCCTACCTCCTGCAAGTAACGCCAATGTTAGAAGACAATATCTTGCAATCTGTGACAAAGTTACAGACGGTTTAAAGAAGTAGACACATATGTAAATGTCTACTACAGCAAAATCAAACTGCGATAAACACTGAAGGAAAGTTTCATGTGTCTCTCAATTAACGTATAGTTTGTTACACAACATAGAAAAATATGAAGAGCATTGAAATATATGTAACGCGTTAAAGTGATTGTAAATCTTAAAAAAAAGTTAACTCTTTTATTATCTTTAATTTTGAGAGGTAAAGAGTTTTGCTGCAAGAGCAATCCATAGCAATGATATAACCCATTTTCTTTAGAACTTTCACAGATATCAATTCGAAAGGATCTCTCTCAAGCTCTTTAAAAGCGGATTTGTGTACCACCGCCGCTACGAACTTCCGACTCATCAGCTGTCACCCAGCCTCACGTTCACACGTGGAACCGATGTGATTTCTTCTTGACAATGAGACAGAACGCGGCGCGGCGCGGCGTCGCGATCAGCCGATCACTCACCTCTTCCCTGCGACATCGCGATTCCTCTTAATTATCTCCCTTGATTAATCTGCTCGTTGACTGTACACGGAACGAATGAACTGTCTCGCAGACTGTTTCCACGCGTATAGGTATAATCCTACAGTCCGGCCTTTTTCGTGAGACGTGGGACCATCGAAAATCGAAACCTCCTAACCTAACTGGCCTAACCCCTGTACGCGTACACTACCGCCGGTACATCCATTTTCAAGTACTACGTAGCCACGTTCATTTTCCGACACTGCCGATAAAATGTCATTCTGGTGCGCGTCCGCGCTACATTTGCAAATGTAGTGGCGTAATATTAGATTTTTATAGTTAACATATTTAAAAAAGAGTATGAAAAACATATATATTAAGAGTGACATATATATTCTTGTTTCCAGTTTACTTCTCAATATATATTAATATTAACACCGACGACGAGATATATATATATCTCGTCGATGGTATTGGGAACGCAGCCGATGATCCAATGAGAGAAATTCTTTTTCGAAAACGAATTTTCCTTATTGGATCATCGGTTACGTCCCGACATTCGACCTCGACACGTCGTACGACTGATTGTAGAACCGGGCTAAGGCCCGGTCTACAATGAGTCGTATGTCGGAGTCACAGTATAATATATCCTTATACTGTGTCGGAGTCGGATGTCGCAACGTAGCCGATGGTTCAATGAGAAAAATTCGTTTCGAATTCGAAAACGAAATTCTCTCATTGGACCATCGGCTATGTTGCGACATCCGACTCCCGACATACGACTTATTGTAGACCGGGCCTAATGCGAAAGGGCGACCGCTATATAAGGCAAGGTATAGCATTTGTTGCTAGAATAAGAAAAATAAACGCGAATATAAGAACGGGACGCGCAGTAATGTCGCTCTTATCGAACGTGAAGTTGACCGCGCGGGAAACGATTCGAAGTGCCTCCGCGCGCCATATTAATGACGTTCTCCTGCGTTCATTTCAATCATTTTCAGAACACGGCGGACTGGCGGACGCGTCCGGACGGTACGGATCGGCTCCGAGACGAGAGACGAGAGACGAGAGACGAGTGGCGTCGCGACTCATTTAATTAAGGTAAGATCGAGTAACTTTCGTTAATTTTGCATGCATTATTTACCGCGGTATCTATCGCGTAGTATCGATTCGACGTTCGGGTGTTAATGATTTGGAAAAATACGCATTTAGACACCTTTTCGCGATACTTGGTCGGTCGATCAAGGCGCGTCGCGCGGACGAATGACGATTGTATTTTCCAATATCGCGGATATCTGTTATACAAATATTAGTACATATATTCGCTAGTGGCTAGAACACAAAATAACGATCGTAATAATAGGCGAGCTTATATACATAGTATTTGATTTTCAAAGTCGGAAAATCCATGATCGTGAAGTTGGGAGCGCGACGTGTAGCGAGTAGCGAGTGTAGCGACGCCGCGCTGCCGCGCCGCGACGCTCTTGGCGCGAGAAGTTGTCTGCGCGGAAAACGAAGCGCCTCCGCCATATTGATGACGTTTACCTTCTCTTTTCAGAACTGAGAACGCGACGGACGACGGACACGTTACGGATCGGCTGCGGAACGACTGGCGTCGCGACTTATTTAATTGGTGAGTATATAACATGTATCAACCTTTTCATTTAATATTTGCGGTATCAAGGAATAAGTAATTTGAAATTTTGTAAAAGTTATTTTTCGAAAAATGTATAATTATTCAAATAAATGTCTAATTTTTAATGATGAAGAAGAAGTTTGATGCGCGTAAGAATTATTTAATTTATATATTTCAAATCATTTATTTATATGCTTTATAGAAGATAATGACGCAGCTATAGTGTCGCATCGAGGGATCGAGATGAGGACAGTCTGAGAGGAGGAGGAGGCCTGGGAGAGGCATCGGGCGCCAGCGGAACAACTTTGCGGTAAATATTAATTTTTATTTGTGTACGAATAATTTTTTTTCCTTTATTCTTGAGCCTATTTATTTTACCATGGTTAAGAAATAATATTATAGGTAGAAGAAAAAGAGTAATTTAATATTTTATAGAAATTGATTCATGTAAAGATTACTTTTAGGAAATGTATAGTAATTATTTAAGTAAATATCTAATTAAATGAATAAAACGTTCAATGCGCATAAGAATAATGTTTCAAAACATTAGGTTTTTTGAACACTGTTTTAATACGAATTTTATATTTGTTTGTTACAGAATCAACGGTAGCTACGTGGCAGATATAATTCCGCTGTTGCGCATCGGGGTCGGTGAGTGACAAATTAACATATCTATTAAGGTATAAATTGATAATTGGATTATGGTCTTCTCCATTTGATAACTGGGCAGATTGTGATAATAAATCAACGAGGATGTTTTCCTTTTTACCAAAAGAGCTGAAATCATTATGCACACGTCAATACCTCGCCTATTAATATTTATTAAACGTAATCCATTTTTATAAAAGAATTTTTTAAATAAAAAAGTAACTCGTCGAAGTTATTACATCTAAATTTCTGATTTTAGACTTATCTGTTATATTTATCAGTTTTTCTTGAATTGAATATGTATGCAACTTTGGCTTCCTTTTTCTGTCTCTGTTTTTACTTATCTAAGCGACCTCGTAATCGAAAATTATAAAGGATGAAAAAAAGGGTGCTTTAATTTAGTAAATCTGTATATTTGTATAAAATATTAAAAGTTTAATCGCTCTACCCGCATCTCTCAATAAATATTATACAAAATAAAGTTTAGATTTGAAGCTATAGGGTTTCGTCATTAGTTTATTGATTGTTTAACAAGTCCAAAATTATTAAAATTTTTATTAAAATAATTAAAGTTTTTATTAAGCAGAAATCGATTACAGAATGCTTAAAAAATATGTATTAATTGGGCGATAATTCTAAGTATGTAATATCAAATCAGCTTCGAGAAATTTTTTCACGAGCAAGTAAAGCCACGAAGCGCGCCGAATTTGCATTACGGCGCCATTTGTTGATAAAGCAGCGAACTAATATTTTTTATCGCGCCAATAGATGACGTCACTACGTCTATTTGAAAGTTTGACACTACGGTGTTTTGTTGTTCCGCTAATAGATATCGCCACTGTATTCACTTGGAAGCTTTATTCGAAAAGCTGATCTTTTTTCACAATAAAAAAAGGCTTTATTTGAGATTGTCTCACCGCTGTACCTCTTCATTAGTGGAAAAATTTCTCGAAATTGCACGTGTAAAATCGACCGACCAATATAGGTATGTACGTTTCAAGCATTCTCGATACTTGCTTAATGAAAAACCGAAACGAACGCGAATTACGCGAAAACGAATACTCAGTAATTCAGAATCACGATCTCTAAATTGACGAAATTCTGTCGTTCGACGAATTTCAAGACACGTTTTGATCTTAGCGAATATAATGCGATACAAAATTTTGAAAACTTTTGGGGATGAGTTACTAAAGTATTCCGCGTCGCAAGTTGGAAAGAAACGAAGAAAGATGACCATCGATCAAAGTTTTATTAAAAAAATAAAAAAAATAAAAATAAAAACAGATTGGCTTCAAGTTGGTTGAAGTACGCAATCCTGCTACCTCGCCCCTTCGTATTCGTACCTAAACGAGCAACTTGTCTAATGGCAAATAACCATGTAACTTTTTAATTCGCCTACTTTTTATACGGAATATTTTCAAAACACTATAGAACACGCTATTTATTTTCTTGCGCCATTTATTTTTTTAACACACACAGATTGTGGTTAAAAAAATATATAAAATAAATAATACGTAAACACAAAACATTTAAAATTTATTTATTTGTATGTGTATGTGCACGCACGCGGACATACGCTACGCGTCATCAATCTACTATAAAAATTAAAACAATTTTTTTTTAAGTAAAACCTAAAACAGGTATTTTTAAATTTAAGTTAAATTAAATTTTTTTTTCGAATCCCAGTGTAACATTTAAGTAATTAAAATAGTTAAAAATAAATTCTATCTAAATCAAAAATCAGAAAAACTTTTTCAAAAAATCAAAATTAAAAAAACAAAGTTTTATATAAATTTTAATTATATTATACTTAGGTTAAATAATTTAATTTAATTTCACGTTGATTTAAAAAGAGTATCGACTTCATATACCTCTCTTTTAACGATGGATAAATATTTAGATAAAAACGCGACGCAAAATTATGTAACTGCAGTGATTTCGTTCAAGCGTTGCAACTATTTGTAAGATTTCAAGCGATTTGAATATTTAGCATTTAATGTTTAGCAGTTAGCTTTAATATTAGCCTGCAGTTCAAACATTCGCAGGAGAGAGAGCATCGAGTAAAGTTTCGGAAAGGCATTTGAAACTTTCTGTGAAGTTGGCGAAGCCCATTGCTAACAAATGCTAAGATTCAGAAATCTTTTACCTTACCAAATCGAGCGTGCATAAAAATAGAAAACCGTAACTTCCGTAACCGATTAAACGGAAACTCAAGTTCCTTAACAAATCCTAAGATATAGACATACGGTTTTCTGTTTATAGTTTATAAGTAACTGTCAAATATAGTTTCCTGTCGTTTTCTTGACATTATTTCCTGGATGGAGAAGAAATAAGAGTGTACATGTATCTATGCAATCAATATTGTCGCATTCGCGCAGGTCGAGCTTAATTTTACCCGGTTGACTTTTATATATATGGCATCATCGTAATTAGATTTTTTTCGAAAGAGAGAAGATAATCGATTAGGATTATTCTTGTTGATTTCGGAATGTAATTTTAATCAAGTTTCACGGGAGTCCGGGACCAGACCCTTTCACAACTTTCCCTGGAGCATCCTTTACATCTTATTTGACGGTAATATTTGGTAACAAACAGACGAACGTAACTCTGAGACTATCGACCGCAAACACCGAGTGGACGAAGGCCGGAGAGCAGGGATCCAGAATGGCGGGGTGGGGGGACGCGGTCGCATACAGCATCCGTGCGGAATTCACAGGGGGTGAGGACTGAGGGGAACGGTTTGGAATTAATCAGTACCAGTCTTCGGTAAATAAACCGTAACGAGGATCCCTCGGTCAACTCGGCGAGCTCTCTAAGAATTCGACGAAAGACTACAACACACGCCGAAAGGATGAACGATAATGAAGCCCGAGGCTTTTCCGATAGCGTTCGAGAGACGCTTGGTAATTTATTTGGCAGGGTAGATTGCTACTCTTTCGCGAATTGCTATTCTTTCGTTCGTAATAAATGAAAATAGAGCCGTTGGGCCCTTAATTTTCTACATTTTTCAACAAAAAACAGATATAAATTAAACGAAATTAATAGAAATGTGCTCCACGAAATATTGTGCTCTCATAATTTTCGAAGAACTCCTAATTTTAGAAATTACTTTTATAATTGTTGAATTATTTTCTGTTCTTTTTTATTTATATCTGCTCACCAACAATTCTTTTAATCGAAATCGGGATATATATGTTGAAGGATTTCCTTCGCATTTTTATTACTGAAATTTTTATCACTGAATTCTGAGAGTTAGTTCACAAAGGGGATGGAGATTGAAATTATATCATGTATGTACATACATGTAAATGTTTTGCGATATGTTACATCGGGAATATTTGATATCAATTATTAACCATTCGGCTAATTGGCACAATGTAAATGGATAGGTGGTTATATGCGTATTGTTTGTCTGTACCTGTATATTATTAATATATCCTGTAATATAATAATAGCTTTAATAAAATTATGCTTCATGTTGCACACATTTCTCTCGGTGTAACAACGGAAGAAGCTAAATTAAACTAGAAAAACATTCCTTCTTTAAATGTTTTTAATTAACGGAGGCGTTATTAAATTAACTATATTAAATTTAAAAATAAACTATACAGAAATAATGAAATTGCCAGTAATGATAAATTAATCACGGATAACAAGCCACTTTTTGAAATAATAAATTACCTAGCAATAAGCCGTTTGAAGATAATACACGATTGTAATTATTTGTCAAAATATTAGTAATTTATTGTTATTAATGTATTAGTTCATTATTACCGTTAATAATTTCCGATGTAGATGATGATTTATCAATACGTATTGTTGTCAGGTTTTATTTTGTATTATGAGTATCAAGTTGATCAACCAGATCAACTGTCAGAGAAGCTTATGTGTCACGTAAGTTATTTCGTTATTTCGCGTGATTCCACGCTGAACGTTTCTCTCGTTCTCTCGGGGGACTCGTCGCCGTTTCCGACGATCGAAGCTGGGATTTTTCCGCGTGACATTTGTAGACCGTCTAAGATCCCGTAATCCCCGGGATAAGAGAAATCAAGAGCGCCGTGCGACGGACGTCCTTTCGCCGACAGGAGCGGGAGCAAATTACAGCGGTCATCCGTAAATCCCGCATCGAGAGATTTCGGATTCCGGGAGGGATCTTCTCGCGAGACCGGCGGGCTCGCTCGCTGATTGCGCTCGCGTCGCAACGGAGATTGATAAAGCGTCGCGGCCACCAATTAGCGTTTTTGCGCGCGCCTCCGCGTATTATGCATTATCTTTAAGCCGGTTTTGAGGTAAAACTTCGCCGACTTCCTCTCGCCGGTGATTTATGTCCGCGCCGTTTAACAAAGTTTTTATTCGCGCTCGGTGTTGTAAAGATGATTTATACGCGTAGCCCCCGGATCTTGCGGGATTTTGCTTCGACGTGGAAACGCTCGCGGCATCTGATGATGCCTTTGTGGCAAATATGTAGAATAAGGATGCGGTTTTTTCAGGATACCCATGAATACCAACACTTCTTTGAACTTTCTGCATATATCTATCGAGAGCTTCCTCTTTCGACGTTCCCTCAAATTATCGCAAAACTCTATCTAATATACGAATTAAGCGTATATAAAATCCAAAAAGTATAATTTAGTCTGTCTTTCGGAAAAATATAAAAAAATGCGAATTGGCCATTTTTCGAATATCTCGTTAGAAACATTTCGCTCTTTAACGCCGAGATGAATTTGAAACGCGACTTCCGCGAGAGCGACTCGCGGCGAAATATAGAAGTTACCCGAAGAGTTTCGTGCATGTAAATGTACTAGGACACTTGTGACTGGCTGCTGACTGAGTTTGTGCGCGCAAACTTAAACGTACGCGGCCAAACGTGAAATCATAAAAGTTTCAGTTTGAGATGGATGTAACGGCGGCGCCGCGGCGACATCCGAGGGGGGTCAGATACATATATACATATATATAAGCGAACCAATGTCGCGGTATATATTTTAACCCGTAATCGCTCGAAGGATTAAACTCCTCGCTCGAATCTTCGAAATTCGTTGTTTGAGTTTGGCACTGATCCCCGCGCGACTTATTCCGCTAACTCCTTCGGAGGAGCCATTCCCCGTCACGTGCGCGACTCGGAACATTCGCCGCAGGGCGCGGTCCTGATCCCCTTTCATCTCTCGAGTAAATTATCGAACAAACGAAGATTTCTCGTTTCAATTTTCAGGGGTACACACGAATTTATTTTGATAAAAGGATCGCGCCAGCGCGCGAGCCTGATGAATATAAAATAAAACGCAAGTGGGAGACCGCGTATTTTTAACGTATACGTATTTCAAAATCGATGTTTTCGAAGGGGGTCGCGATTGCGTTGATTTTTCCGTCTCGAGGAACATCGCAATTGCATTTTCTGCTATTTTTCCAATTCCTATCCGAGTCGCATGATGCGTGCTAAACGCACGCGTTATTTTTATCAAACGGTTAGAGCAAACAGGCACGTTTAAGCTGCGAATATGTGCTGAGAATGTGGATTTATGTCTGTCGTGGTGCCGCTGCGCGGTTATACGGGACTACTGCGCTTTTATTTGTCGCATATTTTTATCCGCCATCGTTCGGTAGCATAGGGGGGAAAGGAGCATAAACGCAAATCGACAATAGCGGGACATAGGGGAGGTTGTGCACGCGAATGGCAGACGGTGCACTTTGCATCTCCAATGGCCAATTACGTGCTCAGCTTGAAATACGCCACATTAAAGCGCTATACTCCGGCGAGGAGAACAAAATTTGCGTATCGTAACTCGCTGTCGTTCGTCAGACGCAAAGGATCTACCGAATGTTCTCTCCGATACCATCAACATAATATATCGCTATTAACGTTTTCATTATTTAAAACACTAGCTATAAATTGGTCGAAAAATTTAGCATCGAGATTAAACGAAAGTAAGGGATAAGATTTGTTGTTTGGAATTTAATTAGATCATTTGGGATTTAATTAGATTTAATTTTGCTAATTCGAGCTTCCTGCAACATTCCGGGCACCCTAATATTTCACTCCAATTTTTTAAGTTCTAAGGCAAAATTTAATCAGAACTGACAAAAAGTTTCGGTAGGGATCTGAGAACGGAAAACTGTTCAGTATAGTGTTCCATGCTAACGTTACATCGTGAATAATTTAACCACAGTAGCGTTTCCGTGCATTTAATGGCAATGAACGGAAGCTATGAAAATAAAAGAACTGAAAAATTCTTAGGACGCGTTCTCTTCTCGAGAAGAGCCCCGTTTCGTAGCGGGAAAATCGGCGTGAAAGGAGGCCGTGAAGATGCTGCTAGTTTCTCGCTGCAATGCAGTTATGCTTTATGCGATTTACTTCGTGATGCCGCTCTCTCTCACGTTTTCGTTTTCGTTGCGTTTTTCCTCGCAGGATAACGCGCGCCGTACCGTCGCCGTTTGTAGGAAGAAAACACGGATTGCCCCATAAAAGCGGCAGACAGAGGACCTTTGAATAAGTGGATCATCTCGCGCGCTTGTGTAAAATAAATGTCCCCGCGCAATCCGCTTTTCAATTTACGGAACTAATATATCCTTGAAAAATTCGGCGTCAAATTTCTCGACGGGAAATTATACTTTGGTACCGAATTTAGGAAAAATTAGATTGCAGTGTAGATTATCGCAGAGTAGCTGAAAAGCCGAAAAAGATATGCGAGAGAAAAATACATTAAATACGCTTTCGGAATTTCACGTTAAAATTTCAAATTCGATTAAAAATAGGAATATATAAATTATATATGTATATATGTTGCAAGATATTTTGCATAAATTCTAATCACATATCTATATTTTCGCTCGTGAAGCCAAGAAAATTTTTTGTTCACTTTGCGTTTTATCTGATTTGGTGAAAGATTTAATTGATGACAAAATTAATACGTTCCTTTAAAAAAAGAAATACAGATCTCATACGTGACGAAGGTGACGCATGGCGATGACCGTTGTCGACGAGAATGAGACGCGGCATAGAAAGGGTTGTAACACGAAAAAGTGTTTTATTTATATACAATATTTACAAAGGCGTAGTGTGAATCAAGTGGCTATATAAATGACTTTGGTACGCTTGATCGCATGCAAAACGTGGCACAAGCGTGTGTGGCTCCTCCCTCCCTCGTCTCCCTGCTCCCAGTCTCCATCAGCCGTGGTCCAGGGGCCTTCTATACCCTGTTGAACGATGGTCGACGACCTGGAAGTTAGGCGATGCAGCAGACGTCCGGATCTTTCCCGTCCATCCGTCTAGACTGTCGTCCGCCCACTTCTCTTAATGTCTCGGCCGGCGTTTGACCCTTAAATGCAGCTCTCCTGAATGCTCCTGCTGATCGACTCCGAGTGCGGCCTTTGGAGACTGTAGAATGTCTGAATAGACACCAAGACGAAAATAAAGTGAGGAACCCAAAAGAGTAAACGACTTCGAAGGGGGAGGGGGGGATCTTGATTGACCGTATAAAATAAAATAAAATCATTGCCGTAAAAGAAGGGGATTCTCGCTGAGCGAAAAGTACTGCGACATGGTTCAAGATTTTCACGGTTAAGATTTCGTCTTACACAAGTTTTTATCGTAATATTGTTTATTAATTGTTTCGTTATTTGTTGTTGATAAAGTACCTGTTGTAGAAGTTTCACTTGAAATTGCATCGAGGAAAGTCGCGATGGAGTTCTCATATACCATAATATCGTTGCCGCTTGATACGATATTATTGCCGGGTTAAATCGAATTTGGAAGATATTTGTCTAGGGTTTAAAGTTGGAAGACCTGTCTCGGTTGAGAGGTATATGGTATCACTTAGAAAAATGTAGAAGCTTCGACCGGGAATTGAATTCGATCTATATCCGCGAGAAACTTCTCTTATTCACCAGCATAGAATTTTTATAGCGAGTGCCCCCCTCCTCTTTCTATTTATCTCTCACATGATATTTTTATAATATTAGAATATGCATATATCTATCTCCAGCGATAGATCTCACAAATTTTCAACGCGATGACAGAAAGCCGAAATTGAAAAATACGCTTCCGAATAAATAAACTTTATGTCATGTTATGTGAAAGCAATTTAGATTCGTCGAAAATAAATTACGCGGAACATAAGATTCATATTTTTCCGTAATATAGAATTTACATAAGAAATCATTGTAGGATGAAATCTCCGAAAAAGAAAAGTGCTTTGCGATTTATAATGCATCGCGAGGAAAACATCGACAAGCGTGGACTCTCGAGATACTTTCGTATATTTCGACAGGATTATTATGCTCATCCGTTACTCGAAATAAGTGTGTCAGGCGCAACGGAAACGTTCTCGTTCGCTAAATCTGGCTCGCAAGAAAGCGGCGATAAGCGGAATCGTAAAGCAGACCGGATCGAATTCGAAAGTGGTTTTCTGTGTTAGGGGCTATCGGGGAGCCATGCAGGTATACGCGTTCGCCGTAGATCGCTTTAGATCAGAGGTTCCCAAATTCTGCGGTTTCATGCCCTTCTTGAATATTTTAAAGATTTCTTGAAGATATTTTAAACATCTTGTTCCATCTCTCCTTCAAGAAAATGTCATAGTAGATATTTGTCGATATAAAAGCACGAAATTCTTTAGTTTGATAAAACTTCGATCTTCTTTTATTACAAAATTATACAAGATTAATCTAACCATGTGCTTAAAATCTACAAAATACATATTTGTCTCTTGTTTTCCCACTCCAAATAGATAAAAATAAACTTACTGATAAAAGAAACTTTATAATCTATATGCGTATAATACTTTCATCGCATTAAATTTCTTCAGAATCTCCTTTTAACGTTTAGAGGCATTCTGCTTTTGCATTTCTCTCTAAGGAGTAGTTTCAACGAGGGGGGTCCGCAGTTTGGGAACCAATACCTTAGATGAAATCGGATTACTCACGTTCGGCGATGCTCTCGGATAATCTGAATCTTCTAGGACGTCGTGGGACATCTCGCGTCCTTCCAGCTGACGTGGTCTTCGTGGCAGGGACCCGTAACGAGGAAGCTTTCTGTCTGGAAGAAGTCCCAGGACGGACTTAGCGTCAATCGTATAATCGGTTTGAAGTAAGCTCGCGGATTTCGCAAAGTATTTTGAACTTCTCTCGGTGGCAACTTTAGCGGCGCTCGCTCCTTTCTGCGTGAACGGCATTCTCTGATCGTTTCTTACTGTTTTGTTTGCGGAAACCGAAAGTTCGCGATGGAGAATTGAGGGTGCTTAGATAGAGCGCGTTGTGGAAAGAATCGAGAAATGGTCTAAGAACTAGGTTTTATGTATGTCCGGCGATAATTAATAAAAAATAAGCACGTTTTAATCTTGCATGTAATCTGCGTTTGTTACCTGATCGGCGAATATTTTATTTGAAGCTGTGGCACTCTGTTATTAAATTACTTTTGTTCAACTACTTTTAAACTTTATTACGTTGCATATAATTACCGAGTTTAAATTTTAACAAAGTATTACTAGTGTAGCAAAGTGTGGAAAGTTGGGTGCGTATATCATAATTGTTGAATTTTAGATTCGGCGAAGTAGATTCGAGAAAGAGTGCTCGAATAAGGGTATAACGAGAACTCATTTTCCAAGATATCTCGCGAATTCATTTTACAGATTAACTGTAGTTATTCAGCCTTAAAGCTTATTTGACTCTTGTTAAATATTAATTAAATTATAACAAGTGCTCTATGGATTTAAATTTCCGCGAAGGAAAGAGCGATCCAGATTCGTTTCGAAAAACACTGCTATGTTTTTTGGAACTTTTTGCATATGTGTTTTTTTTATCACATAGATTACCATATGTGTTTCCTGCATTTATGTATATATGCATGCATTTCCATGCTTCGCGTGTATGCATATGTCGATACGGTACACTAGAACCGTTCATATTGCACGTGCAATTTTCTTGAGAGTACCGTTAACGCATGCTATCCCGGCTAAGGCCAAACCCGGTATTCTTAAAATCCTCGTACAAATGCGCCAGTTCCATCAGTCTAAATAGAAACTCAGCGAATGGGATGGCCGGTTATGCACCGGCCGGATATGCCTCCGATCCTTTCTTAAAGGGGCACGCTTGTAAAAGTTAAATGGAAAATCTCTGCGCGATTTAAACGATTCGGTCTCTCGTCTGATATACTAAATTTTCTCACGATGTTTCAAAACGTTTTACTAACAAGAAAGAGCAACGGTTAAAAAAAAAAACTGACGGAAATTTATCACATAATATTATAAATATGTTCAATAGTCTAGAATCAATGTTTGTTTCTGTTTGTTCTACTTCTCGCGACCAGATTAAATAACGCATTCTCAAACGTATCGACTTTAAAAGTCTAAGATAATAGAGAAATAAGAAGAAACCCAAACATTCTCTCGAAGCTAATTCAAGTTTTTCGAACTTCTCGTTAATTGAATTGATCTGTAATTTACGGGAATTCGTCGAATCGACGGATACACTTTAAGCGAGCTTACCAGTGAGATGGTTGGTCAAGGCCGTCGTAGGTATGAGATCCGGATTGCCGTCCTCCTCCTCGCCCTTCCCCGCGAAAGTCGCGATGCTAGGCTGCTGCGGCGGCTTCGGCTTCGCCGGGGTGGCCGCGTGTCTCCTCCAAAGTGCCATTAGCACACCGGTCACGATTAACCCCAGACCGGTCGCCGTGCCACCAAGTCCAATCAGGATCGGTGACATGTCGGTCGAGGACGTTGATTCGCCTACGAACGAAATCTCTGCTAATCCCCCAGTCCATAAATAACGTATGGTCGGTAAGGGTAACTCCTTACATGACTTTCCCCATAAGGGTCTAGACGTGTTTTATCATTCTGGTAGGGTATTTCTGGTATATCGCTATTATTAGAGAAAATGTACGCTCTGCTTATTCGTCTTATAGACATTATTATTATTATTATTATTGCTTCTGCAAATACTATTGTCTACTTCCGTGAAGAGATAATCCCATTGTCAGAATTATGATGTAGTTTACAGAATTCTCTTTTTTAAGGAATTTTGGAGCTGCATTTAAGAAAAAATCCTGACAATTAAGTGTAAAAATAAGGATGTGAAAATATGAGACATCAATGTCGCGCTTTAGTTGTATGAAAATTGATTATAACTTTTCCTTATTTCCATCACAATCGACCTTAATTCTTGTCAGGCATTCCTTGAAATAGAACCAGAACTCGATTAATTATAAATCTGGAAATATATTATATTTCAATCACTACTGACAAATTATTATTGGTATCTGTTTCAAGTATTAAAAGAAAATTTTTTTTCTTTTATCTTATTATTCGAATAAGTAAAACTCTACATATCGTAAAATTATTATTCTTAACTCTTTTGAACACACTCTTATTAAAGCCCTCTTCTGATTCTGAATAATTGCATTTCTCTCTTGCTCCTTGAGCTATCCATCTATTCAACGAGGACGTATTTCCCTATTGTGCATTCCTTCACGATAAATCGCTATGTTCGCGCGCGGCGTACGTTCGCCCGCTTAAGATTTCGCGCAGTAGCTGCGGTCAGCCACGGATCAGACGCGACCAAGCGTTCCAATTTACCTGTCCGACATCCCCTCGGCAGACTCTCGCGCGTCGGCACGAACGTAATCTGTTTCCAATTAAGGAGCGGCGCCCAGAGTCGATCGTTTCGAACTTCGTGGCAGGTTGCATTACGGTGGTCTAACGCTGCGGCTGATTTGTGAGTCGCTCGTTCCGCGCGCGGGAGAGAGGCGAGAGAGGAACGGCGGTGGCTGGTAGACTGGTAGAGAGAGAGAGAGAGAGAGAGAGAGAGAGAGCTGCAGCAGCGGATTAGGAATAGCTCCGGCTCTCTGCGGGAACGACGCGCCCGACACCCGCAGTCGTTTTCGCGCCGTCGTTAATCATTCGGCTTAAACCGCGACGTGAGTAAGTGTAAGGGCGTGTGTACGTGTGTACATCAAGCGTGTCCTAAAGTTACCGCTTCTCTCTTTCGGCTGAGCCACCCCCCACAGGACGAGGCAAGTCCGCTCGAGAAAAATTTAACTAACGGCGAACATCTCGATCGAGTGGGTTCCAAAAAGCGCCGTGAATGTAAAATTTTTGAGGTAATCGGATTGCACGAAGGCAGATGAACTTTCTGTAATTACGGAAATATCGCGCTTCTATGAGACTTCATCAGACCTCTTACGCGATAAAAACGGGAAATTTTCAGGAATTCTCGCTGCGTAGTTCAAAAGTTTATAAGTGTCCTAATTTGGCCTGCTTCGCGGTAACTGAAATTTTATATTAAGATTCTGTTAAAGTTCGCTTGGAATTAATCGAAGATTGTAGATATCACAGTATCACACGCTCGCAGTCGGAGGATTACGCGGAGTAATCGGAGCTGTCGCTAATCCTTGCAGTTATAAATTTTTAATCAAATATTTTTTTCACAATAATTAAATTTTCATCGCCGGACATCTCGGTAAATAATCCAAAACTAATAAAAGCTGTTTCTAATATTAGCTGCAAAGCTTAATTTAAGACCCATTTCTTTTTAACTGTTCACAGTGTGTAAGCTATCTCAATATTTTCGTTAATAAAACTTTGACTGTAAGTCGATCGGAGATCCACGAGAGGAATACTTTTCCGGAGCACTTGATATAAATTGCGAGTGTCGTAGCCAAGAGCTGTAATTCGATCACCTTGTAAACAGGTATCCACCGAAGTTGCGCGTTGCATCGGGGCACGACGCCGCGACGGCGCAAACAACCGGCCAGCTAATTTGTTTTCAATTAACAATCAAGTTCCAGTTAAATGCTAATTAACAAAGCACAAAGCGCATCTATTCTCCATTGGTTGTGAGCTTGTAATTGAATACGAACGAAGCATCGACGGAACACATTAAAGGACGTCGTCGGAACTGACGACGGAACACGCTCCTCCTTTCTCTTAACCGTAAACGAAGGACCGTGTCCCTTTGCTTTGCGTTAAAACGAGATACTGTGGTATGCGGCCTGCGTCTCGATTTCGCGATACCTCCCCTATTGATAGTTTTGACGACCCTCTCGACAAATTGAAGGACAACGGCAAGTTACAAAGCAAGCGCTTAAATGAAACATCCTCTCTGCTGTTTATGCCGCTAAAATATAATTAAACCTAAAATCTGATGAGTATAATGATGTTTTCTTTTCAGAATCCAATACTATCTTAATTTCAATATCATTTAACTGTAGCTCCTAATCGGTTAAAAGTCTTTTTCTTAAGAATTTTTTTTAATCTGATGTTTGAAGCTTTTGCAGTGAGTTTGTGTGCGCGCGCGCATTGAGTTTGGCCTCCGGGTTGGAGCCGCGTGAATTTTTTATTTGATTCCGACGTTTGGTTTATTTCACCAGGGAAAAGCAACCTGATATTTACAATTAATCATTAAATCTTATTTATCAGTTAATTTCAAGCTGAGTTTATATCAATAGAGCTCTAATTTCGTATTTTAATTGCTCGCTACGATATTTAACATAGAAAATTAACATCGCGACCGATGATTGAGGCCGATCAAATTTTCAGAAGAAAGACCGCGACGTTCCCAATACATTTTGCATATCAAAAGGGGGATCGTACATAATTCAGGAGTTGCATTTGCGGGCTCATCCTTATCATATCTCTGCGGTCGAACGTTCAAGGATTAACGAAAGCGACGATCGTTTTCGATTAGCGAAAATCGTGCCCCTAGCGCGCGGGTGTCGGGAAAATGGAGGAGAGCGGACGCGATGCGGACGTGGCGGAGAGCAGAATGCATAATAATGGCTCATAAATTTTGACGCTCATAAATTTTACGCGAGGGTCGACCGCCGCGTGTTTCAGCGAAACCGGCAACGAGCTAGACCAGGGTTGACCTAGCGCGCGCGGCGAACTGTTCAACAGGGATCATTTGCATGTCGCCGCCAGTGTTTCCGGTCGAGATAACGTCACGGTCATCTAAATTGAAGGCCGAAACTTGATGCGCTTGTTCTTCAAATCCCGCGAACGGGAACAAGACGAAAGTGAGTCGAACGTAAATTATTATCAGCGCGTTATCGCTGGAAATTTCTGTACGAATAAAGCCCCTTGCACAATGCCAGGCAACAGGCAATAGGAACAGGAAATAACAAAAAAATCGTTAATTACAACCTAAAAAATTCGAATGCTATGATTGATTGGCAACAGGCAATAGGCACAGAATTTCCAACGTGACGAAAACTATATCTATTGCCTGTGTCACTGTTTATTCTGCATTTATACATGATTTCTGATTTCTATTCCCTGTTCCTATTGCCTGTTGCCTAGCATTGTGCAAGGGGCTTGACTCGTCGCGGTATTACGGATACATTTTTGTAACATATATCCAGATGAAAACATATTGTATTGCGATTTGTTATCATTGCGTTCAATTTTAGTATAATTTTTTAATACGTATAATTCTTTCGGTCCAATTTTTGTTTCATTTTTGTATAATTTATTTATTGAGATGCATGTACGTTTAAAAATGTATATGAATGTACGAAGTAAATTCTTGTTAACCAATTCTCCAGTAATTACATTTTTTGCACTTTCTTCCTTTGAAGGAAAAAAGTGGGGTTCGCGGACATTCAGAATTTGCGAGCGCACCATTTTTATTAAACCACGTTCGTCCGGGATCTTTTGTAGTTAAACAAAGCGGAACCCTTCATCACTGTAATTTCTACAGTACACACCTTTTTTATCGAGCACCTCTTTTTTTAACAATGCGGAAGTTTATACACGGGAGTCGCTAGAGTGCGGATTCCCTCTGCGCAATATGCGCTATTTTTACCACCATCGTATTTTTGCCCAAGTTCGAATAACAGGCGCACGGCCGGCTGGCCGATCGATAAGCTGCGATTTGACGCGAACGTCAGCCTCGCCGGGGTTCGAAAACGGAATAAAGAGCGCCCGATGAAACGAGGAAAAAAGCTTTGGCTCCAGTGCGGGTTCGGGATATCGATTCTATGCACTCAGGATTATTTGCATCGCGATTGAAAGGATTAAGGAGAGCTTCTCGGAATTTTCTCCGGAGTTGTTTTCCATAGATTTTTATGTATAATTTATGAAACCTTTTTTTACCGTGCCAACCCCATGCATATAGGAGAGAATTTACATTTTACTTTAACGTTTCGCCGTGCAAAGGAAATGTGTGATTATACAATTTATAAAACACATGTTTTGAATAATATATTTTGACATTAAATTATTCAACTTACTTTTCTAATTTTTCTAATTTTAATTCTAAGATAACCGGCTAAAATAAAACTTACTGCCGATACTATATAGGAACGTCAGATCTTATTCCACGACAAGTGGTCGGTTATTTTCGGATTGCATCGTCAACTGCCAAACATTCTAAGATCGTCACGGCAAAGCACTCTAAGTAAGTTATCCTCACCGTTACTTCGGTGAGTGTCCTGATTGCACTTGACGAAAACTTACCGGTGAATTTGGCTACCCCTTTCAAGACGACCTCTATGGCGTACGGTTCACTCGAGCCTTTCGCGTTTACCGCGTAAAGGGCGACTTTCGCCGGCTTAAGCATTTGAAACTCCCAGAAAGGATGAGATGATTCCAGCCGCCGTTTGCCTACGATGGCGACGAATTTCTGCGGCAGACCGCCGTCGTATCCCTCGACGCAGGATATCCTCACCCAGGAACCGTTCATGTTGTAAGTCGTGCAGTTCTGCAACGGGTAAGGTCTGCCTGCGAACAAAATGTGACTTTGGAGATCGCGAGAGCGAGAGAGAGGGAACGCGCGATCCCTGATTAGCGAGGGAGATCGCGAGGATGCCTTCAAAGGAAAAATACGTGTTTATTTTTCAAACAAGATCCTTCTCATCTTGTCTCTCGTCCTCGCATTCTATCTTTTATATCTGCTTTGGACAAGTATAATACGTATCAAAGAGAGGAAAGAAAAGATGATTGCTTCAACGAAATGACATGCGAGTATAAGAAAATGAAAGCTGAAATTACTTCACTTTCATCAATCGTTTTTTTTTTAATTATAATTAATAATACTATTACTAATTTATTAAATATAATTATGAAGTTATTAAATATTATTATTATTAATATTCAGAATTAAAAACTTTTCTTTTAATTTTGATATACGTTTGCAAAATATAAAAATATTGACAGAAATTTATTTCTCATGACAAAATGTAACGAATTATGCATCTCGCACGAATAAAGGTATAAAAAAATTTTTTATAATTTTTTTCGACTTTTTTTTATTTATATCTATCAATAACAAATATCATATTTTTAAAAATTTAAAGCGACAATTAAATTCTGGGAAAACGTCACCAATATTTTTTCGCGTGTTTCTAAAAAATCGATAAAAATATTTTGTAATACAATATTTGTTAAATTGACTATTGGTAATAATCTAGTAAAAACGCATCGCGTTGTTATGCACATAAAAACATAAAAGTATTTACATATCGTACTTATTGTGTCCAAATATCATTCAGTAAAATTGATTCTTTTGTTTAACGTAATTGTTATTTTTTTCTTAGCACATGCGACTAATAATGTTTCGTTATGTATTTCATACAACTTCGTGCACCTCTATTTATTTAAGCTTTATTTTAATTTTTATTTTATGTCGCATGTTAATCTTTTCCCCTTTCTCTATTTTCGTTTTACGACAAGAGCGTTAAATAACTTTACAAAAATCGAAATTCTGGTGATATGAGAAAAAAATTAGAGAGATCGTTGCATGGCGCGCAAATTTCGTTTTATTGTCCGCTGGAAATTACGCCGCGACACTAGTTCGTTTTCAGGGTAATAAAATTATGTGTATGATCGACTGTGCGCGGTGGTGCATTAACCGAAAACCCACGCGATATAATCGCGACCGAAAGAGTCTACCGACCGCCATTGCCATTAATGCACCCTTTTACGATCTTCTTCTCATTCCCGAGGATATTAGAATTATTTATTAATAATCGGATAATATTAACTTGTCAAAAAAGAAATTTTATTAAAAAATCTCTTTCTACAAGAACATTTACTTTAATGATACCTTATATTATTCCATTTTTTGCGCGTTCTTTCCATAAGAGTATTGGTTTTATATACGTTAGTTAATTGCTTCCTCATAGAGGAAGCTTTGTTTTCGTAAATTCGTATATGAACCTTTGATTGTGTAGAAAGTTGGCTCTAATCAACCAAATTTAAAAAAATTATATATAAAATAAGGGTAGAAGAAACCAAAGAAAAGCAAGGTAAATAATGGGCTATGAGAGCCAACGCAGGATCTAATATGCGAAAATTATAATTAACAAATTCTTAGTCAATACATTAAAATATTAACAGATTAAAAATTATCAAACGTTTCTGCCCTGAATTGGGCCCTCTTCAGTGATAGTAGTCAAAGAACGCATATACGATGTATAAGAAATCAAAGAAAAGATTGTTTTTTGAGTTTTTAATGTCAATATGTTCAGAGTGTTTTAAAACGTCGAAATATTGCATTAAAAAAAATGTCAGTATGTGTGTATGTATGTACGTATGTATGTCTGTGCCAAATTTTTTACTTAGTTATTGATAACCGGAATCATTATCATATATAAAAATAAATTTAGTTTACTATATTCTCGATCATAATTTTTAGTTAGCCGCAAAATTTACGGTATTAATAAAAGAAACGTGAGTATATATATAAAGATTCATTTTCACTCAAGATAAGAAAAGACCAGTGCAACCGAGGTTTTCCCATTTTCTCGGAAATAGAACTGGAGATAGCGTTAAAATAACCGATTTTTCTCTCGCGAATTCTCAAAAAGCGTCGCGTTCGATAGACGTCGCGCGCTGTTGCGAAGTGCAACACGAAAAATCATCGTGGTGCGCTGCAGTGTCTCGACGCGTGTTCTTGCCATTATTGCACGATTTCGCTGCATTTGTTTTCGTTGCGCATTGCGCAATTGCTTTTGCCATCGCTAATCTCCCGGAAAGTGCAAAACGGAAGAAAATGGTCTGGAGGGGAAGAAGAAGGCTAATAGCACCGTCGTTGCTCACAGACGGCGGCTGTGGATTAAAGCACCGGTTAAAGCGCTTGTTTTTTGTCATCTGCTTTATTATCCGTGCTCATATCGCGTACAAGAGGCCGCCGCGCCGTTCCGTTCTCGAGGGAGAAAAACGGTAATTCATAATTATCTCTCGTTTTCCTTAAATATAAAATTACGTTAAATTTAGAGAAAATTTAATACGGGCTTTTACAGTACGCTGACCCACTTACCTCCAACCGCGTATTTTTCGACAAAATTCGCAGCCAATTATTTTTTCAGCAGAAATTTCATATAATGTTACCTGTAACTATATTTAATTTTTTAAACACATAACTACCTCTATTATTGAAGGTAATCTAAATTAAATTCTGGTTAAAATAATATTCTCTTAAAAAAATATAATTTTATCTATTTACTTTGAAATTTTTAATTAATTAAAAGTTAGGTGTTTGATTATTATATATTACATATACATACCTATCCACGTTTTCTTAGACGGACTTAATATTTCTTATTAAAAAATGCAAGAAAATAACTAGTTCAATTAAGAGCAGTCGCGACTCACGCGCGACTTTATTAAAAGTCGTTGCCCGAAAAAATATTGAGGTTTCACATTTTGGCAATTGTCTAGCGCGATGTCATAGCCGCGACATTACATTCTGTTCATTAAGTCGGAATTTATGTTCAGTTTATATTTAGAGTGCTCTCGGAACCCTATCACCGTTGTTTATGTCTACAAATTTTTCTTCGGCTCCTTTGAAAGTTTTCCACTCTAAGAATAGAAGGCATGAGGAGCGACGACGGTTTTCTAGGACATCTCTGTATTTACAATAAATTTATGACTGCTACAACCGAGAGTACGAATCGAGGTCGACCTTATCACTCCGCTTCTTCGCGGCCGTCTCAACGCAGAGATTACACGCTACATTGCGGTATCTTGGCATCCACGCGCTTCTTGTTTGCGATCTTTTCAAGACCGGCTTACGAGAGAAGATGTATCGAGAAATAATGGCACTTGCGCGTTTACCATCTCGCGTTATCGTTCCCCTCGAATACTCGCGTCACTGAAAATTACGCTGCTGCTCGCATCGGACGAAAGATGTTCGCAAGCTATATCGCTCCTCTGATATCGATAAAGAAGAGAGTCTAGTGAAACGGCAGAAAATAATTTCAATGCAATTTTCCGTTTCTATTGACATTTTCATTCAGATAGAGTAAATCGTCTTTCTGTAAGACCAGGTTTATTCAGTCACAAAATAATAATTAAAAGCAACAAGATTATCTGAAATATTTGGTTTTAAACGTGCAAAGAAGAAAACAATCAGAAATAACAAAAACTCCATCTGTAAATTTTCTAATGTCGAAGACAGACTATTCAAATCGAGGCTGGAGAGTTTCTGGATACTCTGGATGTGATTAATATGTATATCTATATTAGCTAACACTCGTTTACACAAAATACTGTAAATGCCAATAATATTTATTCGAGCGGTGTATCGCGAAATTGTCAACTAATATCGATGCGATAGTCAAACAACGTGACGTTGGGGATGCTGCGCGTGAGAAAATTGCCGTTCCGGTAACTACGTAAGGTGCGCATCGGGTCGGCGCGTGAAATAAATTACGCGTCCAATTACCGGGCGGGGCGAAGCGGAGAAAGTATAGTCCGCGATGCTTTCGGGCTGCATCCCGTGGACCAAATCGATCTGGTTGTCCGTCCGTCGGGACGCGACGTCGGGAACGCGAGGAACTTTTACGGGCCACGGAACGGACAGAACTTTTCCCGGTCTGCGCCGAGGATCCGGGAACCGGGACGACGGTCGGCGGCGCGACAGGCGTTATACCTCGTAATGAACATATTCAATTACGGTTTTCATTAAATTCCCGCAAAAAAACGCACGGGCGAATTTCAGCGTGGCATCTCTCGTTGTGCAACGTCGCATTTTTCTCTTTCTTTTCTCTTTTTCCTCCTTCCTGTCCTCTTCTTAATTCCCTCGACCGTTCTCCGTCTCCTGTGATCCCCGGATTCCGCGGTCTTCGCGCAAATCGTGGCGCGAGTGGAAAGGCGTACATGTTTAGCATTACAATTTTTAATCCGTTCGTTAGAATTGTATTAATCCATGTCGCATAAGGAGTTCTTATAATAATACGAATTGAGAAAAATATGACGCTCGACGGAATGCCTATGTAAAAAAAGAAAAGAGTTGACTTCGAGCTAGCTGAAAATTTTGCGTTTCGGAGTCGTTGCATTAAACTTGGAGTAATCTGTATATTTGCAAATGTAGGCTCAATAATACATGTTGAATTTCAATAAGCTGATTTGCAAATATTATGTGCCTGCGTGACGCGTAAGTTATTGTGGTAGGCTTATAATATGGCTCTGCGGGTATTATGTTACTTAATTGCAAAATTAATTAAAAGATGGCTTTAATTATAGCGCTATAAACTGTTAAATTATTCAGATGCAATAATAGTTACGTCCCCGCTAATTATGGATTAACATTTGTACGCATAATAATAACGCCGTCCGGTGAATATGAAACGATATAACAATTGATAATAAATAGCAATCAGGCGGCCCACGTATCTCGAATAGATAATATTGTCGCGCTCTGGGGAGCCTGCCTCGTCCGTTTTATAAATAGTTAAATACGTTAAACATGCTGCTTTAGCGTTAAACAGCTTTTTCACGACGCACAAAATATGAAAAATACACGAACTGTGTTATTCAACTTTCACGAACGCGGATAATAATTAAAAATTATTCTCTGCGAAAAATGAGCAGTTTCAAACCGGCGAATGAAAAGTTTATGCATGCAACGCACATGGGGATTTCTCTATTTCATTTATTTTTTGCAATTTATAAAAATGTGATAAATGTAAGGAACTTGAACGTTCCAGAATGAAAAGATCTTTTAAATTTCTATATATATTATATAAATTCTGCATTTTTATGTTCAGTAGAATTCATAAATAAGTCTATTAGAAGGATAATATTTTTACGTTGTGAATTATACGTTTCCATAATCATTACAAGAAGGTATTTAAACCAATAAACAATTTTCCAGCAAAAACTGAACCTGCGTTGTTGAATATTTGTTGTGAGCTGGAAATCGATAGTTTATGGATTTTGTAAATCTGCTCTGTTTTTTTTACATACCTCTCTATTTACTAGTATTTTGAATTGAACAAACAGTCATAGATTGAAACAAATCAGTTCTGACATAAAGATTGAGTTTAGCGAGAAGCAAAAATAAATACAATTTATACTGACCAGTGACGTCTATTTAATAATATCACTTTTTATAATCAAATTATTAACAGAATATTTATCAAAATGTTTAAAAAATGTATAAAAGATGTCACATCCTGTAATCTGTAAACTAAGCAATTCTTTGTGCTTACAATTTATATGCGTTCCACGTCACTTACCCGCGCGTGGAAGGTTGTAAACGTTTTTTAGGGACTAGCAATTAAGACAAAAAAAGGGGGTAGCGGGCTAAACTCGTACGAACCTGCGGCGATGACTTGATAGAGGCAGGGTTGCTTGGAGGAGCCGACGGAGTTGCTGGCCCAGCAACCCAGAACCCCGTAATCCGTATCGGTTACCGGGGTGTAATTAAGCCTGCTGGTTGTGCCTTCGTTGGTGTAGGTGGTGGACGGAACGTCGCTGAGGTCGCCGCTGCTGTTGAAGGTCCAATGGAAGGTCACATTGGTGGGGCTGGCCTCGACCTCGCAAACTAAACTTATGGTCTCGTGCTTGAGAGCGCCGTGCACCTCCTCGGGCACGTTGAACGGCGGCGGGGTGGCGTTTTGGTACCTCCAACCTCCGCCCGAGTTCAGCACGTACTTGCAAACGGGCGCGACTGCGGCATAACGTATGGATTTTGGCACCTTACTACGTATTCCGGACAGGAATTCACGAGAACAATATAATCGAGGTATACGTAGCAAATGACAAGAAAGGAAAAGTGTAAAACTTATATAATGAGATAAGTGTAAACACCGAGAATTCTGAAAGTAAAATGCAGCTAAGAGCGTACTGTCACTGTCTTCAGAAAGATGTATAATGGATCGTGATGCTATAAAAGTTCAAAATAACATGGACACGTCACAAACTTTTGCATTAGATTTTTAAATCTTTTTATTTTGCTATTATTAATTTTAATGGCTGGGGAATTAGAAGACCATTAAATTAACCACGATCTAATTTATAAGTAAATTTTCTTAATAGAATGCATTTCTAAATTATTACGATAATGGAATATTGTTACACGAGCATATGGACATTAATAACTAGTAAATATAATACTCATTATACATAATGTATATTCAAGGATAACGGTTGTTTGTAGCACATTGAATTTAGCGTAATACACGGTATGATACGAGCTATATGCATGTTCGGTTGACCAAAATACACGAGGTAAGTTACCGCATAGTGCAAGTGGGTCCACAATTTATTAGACAATTTAATTAATAATTATACCATGTGTGTGAAATATACGGTCGCTGAAACGTACCAGTTCACTGAGCCGACGTGTATGTATCTCCATTAGCGTTTCGGAACAAAAACTACCTATATATGCACGTATATCGTTAAGATAAATGGCCCACGGTGTATTTCAAATTTCCAGGCTTTTTCGCCGAGCTTTTAAATCGACGCGCGCCAGGTGAGAGCGCCGGTAAGAAGTTACAACTTGTGGCAACATTTGCTGCTACGAACCTACATATGGCCGCATTTCGGGCGGGTGCATGCGCTAAATTTTCCAAAAAATATTGCGGCGCCGTCGCGCGCAGCGGCAGTGAAACATGCGTCGGATAAGAGATCCGGCTTCGCGCGATTTCTTTGCATAAACGTTATATATTACAACGCGGCTGCGGGGAGGTCGGTCCGCACGGATGAAGGATCGATAACTGTCCCCCGCGGGGGCCCTCCGCGGACGTAAAACCGACCGTTTTATTTATACTTTCCGATACTGCAAAATCGGAGCACGGGGGATTTACGCGGGACAGCGCGGATATTCCGTGAAATATCGGCGAAGTAGTAGCGGCCGTGCTCGTGGTCAGCCGCGAGGTAAGAGCCGCAGGGAGGTGAGCGCTAAATCGCATCGACCGCGCGTTTCGCCGCGTATCTTAACTCTATTCCTCGCCATTTTTGTTCCCAAATCTTTTCCCGCTGTACCCCAGATCTCTAATCTTAACTCTAGGCTTCCAAATTTTTTATTTTGAATTTCAAACAGCTTTGAACTCTGATCACCGAGCAACGCGACGAGAAACTGTCGGCACAAAACCAGCTAGTTCTACTAGCATTCCACTTGGTAGGAAATTCCGTGCCACCGAGGCCATTAACCGGCGCTTTCACAAGGGTTTCCGCTTTCTCTCTTTCTCTCCTTCTCTCATCGTCGGGTAAGAGCGCGTAAAATATACTTACACATAACCTCGAGATTGACTACGTTGGACTTGGCGCGGCCCTCAACGTTCGCAGCCATGCAGGTGTACCCTCCGGCGGACTCTCGAGTTATGCTCTGCAGCACCAGCGAGTGGTCCGAGAGCACCACGCCGGCGGTGACGTTCTGATGCAGCTCCTCCCTCTGAATAAGCAAACGAGATCGAGTGTCTGAGTCAAAGAACTGCCATGTCGCGCGCACGTAGAAACAACGTGAATCCTGAATTTTCAATGTAATGTAATTCTAGTTTGAATGACATTAACTAGCGTTACGTACAATATTCCCTGACAGCGCGATAGTCTAATCCAGCCTGAGCCTGGGCTTGAAAGGCATTTCTATTTCGCTTGAATTATTATTTAATACAAATTACGAATTACTTAGAACAAAGTTACGAGCTCCAATCTGAGGGTCTAGAAGGAACTTTAGAAAAAAAATTTAGAACAATTTCCTGGATGTTAATGCGCTAAAGACGTCCGCAAGATTATCGGATAATAGATATTGATCGCTTCGTGTCTGATCCTTTCCACAACTCTCTCCCTTTGCGTCAAATTCCCGCAAAGACTGAACCGCTCTCATTGTTGCCCGTCGCAAATAAACAAATTTGTCTTAGTCTTGGCATTCAACGCCACTTCCGCGAAGATCGTTGCTCAGGAGGAAACAACCGCGGCCCGCTGCGGGTTGTCGTCCGCTCGAGAAGGTCGGACAAAGGGAATTTACGATGTACACTTGTCCTCCCTCTATCTTCCCTCGTTCCTATTTCCTCTCCCGCACATTCTCACTCTTTCTCTCTTCCTCTTCCTCCTCTCTACGACAATCCCGTCAGTACTTTCCTGTGCTTTATCGTTCTCCTTTCTCGCCTATCCACGCCCTTTCTCTCCATCCGTCTTTATCATCGCTTTCTCGCGATTTTCCGTTTTATTCTTCATCTTTTTCTCGAGTCCGAATCCCGTCGCGTGTAGGACGTCGTAAAAATTGCAAGTGCATTCTTGGCTGGTAATTCTACGAAGATTTTGAACGCGATTCTTTCTCAGCAAGATTTGGAAATAACACTTCTTTATAGTGTTGTCATTCCTGACATTACATATTTTGTTAATAAGTTTGTATTGAAATTTTTCGTAAAACATAAGCATTTAACATTAATTAAAAACGTGATTTTATATTATCTGAAATATCGGCAATTTCTTTCAACTTCTAATCGTTTGTAAATTACAAATATCTCGATATTTGAACGATCGTTATTTCTTTTAGAGTTTGGTTTTCTATTATTTATACAATATATATAAAACATTATGTAATTTTTTAATCTTCTATTTTTAATCTTTCTGACTGCGTTCTTTCTCACACATACGGATCGGAGATGCAACTCGCTGTTGTCTCTCTAACATTCGAGAACGATAGCGCGATATCCGTTTTGCGCTTCTCCCCGGCGCGGATTTACATTGTGCGAGAGAAAAATTCCGCTCGAGCGGAAGCATCGGTGCGATTGCGAAGCAAAATATTTGCACGCTTTAAATCACGAAGTCCAGATAACGGCGCGTTTTTTTCACCCCCTCGAAGTACCAGTGAAAATACGAAGCAAGTATACTGAAAATTTCGCGATGCGGTTTAATGTGCATTCTCGTTTATTTCGGATGGTATTTTTCGGTAGCACGTATAAGAGATCCTCGAATACTTAAGCTTTGTCACAATAAACTTAAGCCAATTTTCCAAAATGCTAAACCACCTAGAGTATTTGTTAATCTTGTTAACTTAGGCAAATACTTACAAGATAAAAATATCTTTGAAAGCGTTTCATACGAAAGTTGGTGCAAATATTTATGACCTAAGACCGACTTAAGATAAATACAATGACAATTCTTTTTCACGCCATGGAAAAAAAAATATTTCTCTTCATGAAAAATTGAATATCACGTACAGCAAAAAGTTTCGCAAGTCTAAACAAGACTTAACGTGAATGGCAAAATACAGAGAGTCGGTCTATTTGTCGAAATTAGTTCGAACTGGAAAAGGATGTTCCGAGGATGTTTGCAGAGAATTGTAACCGCGAGCCACGAGACCGACGGTATAAGATCGAACGAAGCCGAGTTGCGAACAACGTCGAGAGAAGGCGGATATGCGGCGGCGACCACGAGGGAAGAGGTTTCGCCGTGTTTGTTTTAGATGAGTAACGAGCTCCGTATCTATTTCTCCTCGGCATTCTCCGCGGAAACTGGTACGTGCCGAGGCGGATCGGGCGCCTGCAGCAGCGAGGCGAGGCGTCGCTGCAGGATCGGGAAGCAATATGTCTTCGCGAGAGACAGTAGATATCGCCATGTAACGCGCGGCGGACAATGCGCATTCATGCGATTATCTCGGTGTCTTAAGCTTTAAGCGCCTGCGAGAAGCTGAGATGCTTTCAAATATATAGCAGCAGCCGAATCTACCGCGGATCTCGATTTCGCGCGAATTATATCACGCGCAATGGCGAACGAGAAGAATATATTCCTCGCAGCTCGCTATAATTATTTATTATTAAAAGATTCGGAAACATTAGACAGTGAGATTGCAAGAATCTCTAAATCTACAAAGTAGAATAACAAGTCAGATCAAGTGTAATTGACAGTAAGTGAGAAGCTATCACCTCTTTCCACAAGAAAGAAAGATGACAGTCCAGTCACCTTTTTTATACCTTCTTATTATATATTTCAAAGTTCCTTTAAAAAATAGTCGTGCCCTTAATAACAGCATCTTTAGCCATTCTTTCTAAGTCAGGTATTCATATTTTTCAACGAATAATCCACGATAAATAACACGTTGTCAACGAACGTGAACTATTTCCATCTCGGAAACTCTCGCGGCGCAAATGGAATTTCCTATTTCGACGGCCACCTCCAGGATGTGCTATATACGGCTGCCGTCCTATGGGATTCGTACGGCGAGGACTCTCTTTCTTTCTCCCTCTTCCCCTCTCCCTCTTCATCCTGATACCGCGTGAATTCTCGTGTAACACGACGCCGTCGTATTAGACGTTAAATATACGTAGCTGTGTCGGAGACCGGGTGATACGAGCGCGTGCCTCGTTCCGGGATGAGCGCTGAATATATCCGCGTCACCGAGTATAATATACACGAAGCCCTCCTCCCCCGTCCAACGAATGCGGGCACGAGACAGGAGCGATAAGTTCCAGCCCCCCTCGTTTTCGCGACAGCACTCCCCGTTATGGGTACGTGCGTCTTATATCGCGTATCCTACATCTCGTCTCGAGAAGTTTCGCCATCATCCGTTCGAGTTACGTATAAGTAAAGGGCCAAATCCCCTTTTTAACTTTCGACGATCGCAGCTTTTGTGAGACGGGGAGATCATTTGTCGTGGATAATTACGAAGCAGAGATTCGAAGCGTAGACGAGATTAACACTTTAGGTCCAGTTTAAATTTTACGATATCTTGAAAAATAAAAATTGTGATAACAAATCTAATAGCGTATTGAAAATGAACGATATATGCAGGACGTAACAACTCGGAGAATAATGCAAGCAGAGACAATCAGAATTCGAAAGATATACACGATAATATTTTGGGAAACGTATATTTAAATATAAATAGCGAAAAACGTCGAACACAAGAAAATTCTGTCGTATTATTTCGCGCGAGCGATTTTTCATCGTATTTCCGTCGATGAGACGAAAGCCGGCGATATCGAATTATTTCCAACGTTGGACAAAGTCTCAAATTCCCAAAATACGCATGATGACATTAATTGATGGAGATTCGATTTTCCATTCATCGCAAAACGCGAAATGCCATCTCTATAATATGATATAATGATGTTATATCATAGTGCGCGCTATGTAACGCATGCCGCAATGCTAACATAATAATCATGTCCCGCCGATTTCGGATTTACGTTCCGCTCGATCGGATCCTTTACGCGGTATCCGTAACACAATGTAACGAAATTTCGTGAAATATCAAATAAACCGAGAGACGAAATAACGATTGCAACAGTACCACAGCAACAGTATTAAGCAGTGATATTTGAACGAAGAATAAAATGTTTAAACGTTTAAATATCGATTGTTAAACCGATTCATGCCCGATTTTTATCGTTATCGCGTTTTCAACAATTTTTTTTTGTTGCACGAACGAGCAGCTGGAAAATATTTAACGCAATAATATTGCAAGTATCAAAGGCGCATTCAAATATTTGTTTGCAATTCCCTCCCTCTTTCGATTTCCAGACGAAATGGCAGCAACTGCGAACCGATCCGCGAATGAATTGTCGCCGTTGGTCCGGATGATGCTTGTCTACCTGCACGATTCGGTTGCGTGCACAATTTCAGCTCGCGCGAAACGTCCTGAGCAAGCGACGGAAAAAATATTCCCGCCCGCAGCCTCGCCTCATCGAATTTCGCATGCCTTCGTTCTTTGCCGTCGTTTTTTTTTTTCCATACGAGTTAAAGAAACTTTTACTGCACAATTGCCGCTCCGTGAAAAATGCGATTGCGTTAAAAAGCAACGTGATAAAACTGATAAAGCAGTAACTCGATGATTAATTGTATCTATATTACCACCTATTTTGTATGTATAACGTTATTTTACAATCTGTAACTGCATGGGAGCAATAAATACAGAAGAAAGAAAACAAATCATAGAATTTTGTAACAAAAATATAAAATTCGTAGTAAATTTTCATATATTTTCTGTTTCTTTTTAAATATCTTTTTGAGTTTTTATTACAGTTTGAAAATGCTTTGTACTTAATGATTAAAGATTATGACGAGGAAGATGATAAGTAATTTAAAGTACGCTCTCTGAATAATGTAAAACAAAAATCTGGTTAAATATACGTCCTTCGCGTTCAAATCCCGACGCTGGTCAAGCCCGGATTAATTCTGAATCTTTGATAAGGACGCGGGTCTCGCCATTGTGAACGAGTCGCCGCAATTTTCGCTTGATGGTGAACGATGCGTTCGTGTGCATGCACACGCGTGCGCGCGCGTCATCCGTTTACAATAAAATTTTCGTTGTACGGACGTTTTTACGGATTGGTAAACCAACGGCGCGGGCGGCCGGTGATTCGTGGGCAATTTATCGGTTCGGTTCGACGAGCAGAACGGGATGCGGGACCCGTCGAACGGGAGGTGTGACAACGGGGTGCTCGTAAATTTACAATAATTTCGACGAGAGTGCACACCGACGCTCGCGGCCGCACGAATGGCTGCAGACATTCCAAATTATCCTTGCTCTAAAATTCCATTCGAATGGCGGCGGCGAACTTACTCGATCCACCTCGCCGCCATCTCCGAAAATTCACCACATCGCGGAATCGGGCTCTTAAATCCTTCGCGAGAACTTGAACATCGGTAATAATTTTGCCGAGCAGGAAAATGCAACGAAGTAAATCAAAGTTGGCGCTTGAAAGCGCAGCGGAGCAGAAAAAGAAGATACTATAGAACATTCTGCTCAATTCTTTTCGTATAATTATTTCCTTCATTTCTAGAAGAAAGTTCTCTTATGAATATTTTTTATATTATAAAGTATTTCAAGCGTAAAAATGAAAAAGATGCAAGAATATCTCCAAAATTCTACAACTTTGTTCCTTTTATATGAAATACTGCCCAATTAAAAGTTCCTTTCTAAGATTCGCGGCGAGAAGAGAAAAGAAGAATTTTTTTGGATGCTGCTCGAATGATACTGAATGTCATCTTCGATTTCCTCGCACGATTCGCCAGATCGTTTATCCGAGACGTGCAACCTCACACCTTCCGTCGTCGTCGTCGTCGTCTCCGTTCTCGGCGTGCGACACCGAGCCGATAAATAATTCGCGAAATTTCGCCTGGAATTCCCCGGAGTCGCGTTACGGCATCCTGCCCCTCTAAGGAAAAATTTTCGTTCCCTCGGGGCAGCGCACGCGACTATCCGAGGGAGAAAATCGTCCTGTAAGTGCGCGCACACGAGAGGAGCGACGATCCTCCTCCTTTGTGCCGTGAGGACCTTCGTCCTGCCTCTTACAAGTTTAAAGAGAACAGTCAACGTTCTTCTTTTCGCGCCCGTCTTTTCGCTTAAATATGCAACAGCGTCGCACTGCTAGAACCGAGACAAACGATCCGCGAAATTGTACGAAGCAAAGAGTATGCAGGAGAAAGAGACGGAAAGACAGAAAGGGAAAAAAAGAGAAAAAGTGACTCGTGGAAACTACTTCCTATTTGAGACAGCGTGTGTCCTTATTTTTTATGTTTCTCTTTATGTCAAAATACATTATATTATTATGTCTTATAAGTGGCTGATTGAAATCCGTATAAAATATTCAGTGCGTTAGATGGCATCACTTTTAAAATAACTACTTTTTCTGTGAAAGTCCCTTAAGAGAAATTTACTCAGATATTTATGTTAATATTTATCAATTATTTTAAAGTTGACAAAAAACGTGCGATGCATTTCTGTCAAACTTTTTTCTTTTTCACTTTACGTATACTATTTTTATATTATGGTTCATGTAGAAGAGTACTCATTTCTTTTCTATACATTGAAACTGATTGTTGATTCGTTGAATTATTGAAATAAATTAATTAAAATAATCACTTTTTATAACATTGTACGCTTAATTTTTTTAAATCAAAATTGATGAAAGCGAGGGGCTTTGTTTCTGGAAAATTCTGTTGCAATCTCCCAGAAAATATTTGCACGTTCATTCGATTTGCATTATTTATCCGCAGCGTGCGCAAACGGGAGAGATCTGATGGTAAGATATTACCGCGATTTGTGTAAATTTATCCGGAGTATCGGCTCGCGCGCTCCGTTGGCGAGGATATAGCATCATCGTAAGCTTCGCAACATTCAATTTTATCAAAGACTAAATAACGACTATTACTGATCCAAGCGCGCGATGCAATTTTCACGGAGCGTCACGCAGTTTACGTGTGACATGGCGTTGCTGGATATCCTTGTAGAACGCCAAGGATTTTACGAGCGAACCAGGGAAACGCTCGCAGGATTTCATAGTCTCTCGAGGGAGTGACAAGAAGGAAAAAGAGAGAAAGGGAGAAAGGGAGAAAGAGAGAAAGGGAGAGCGGGGAAAATGATGGAAGACGTAATCCCGCTTAAGAGGCTTAACTCCGGCGATCCTTGAGTGACCGAAGATAAAGAGAATCTGCACGACGTACTTTTGACAATCGCTTCCGTGGAAAAAAGAATATATCGTTCGCTCCAACGGCGAAGAAAGCGGAACTTTTCTTCGCTTACGTTTGTTATCGAGTTTAAAGCCTCCAGTCGAAGTATAGGAGAGGCGAATTATACGATGTTTCGACGCGAATGATCGTTCGCGTAAAACGACACGAAACGATACAGACTGATGTAATTCTGCACGGAGATACTATACTCAAAGTTATACAAGCGCGAGATTTCCTGGAGGATCAGGATGTATTGGAAGAAAATTCGAGGCGTGTTTTCCTCCGTAGTTTCCCTAGGAGACTAATCCGAGAGTAGATCGTCTTGTGTCGGGATGCCTTCAAATCTGATTAATTGCATCGCCGCCGCAGCGAAGCCTCACTTTGATCGCCGTGATTATTCGGAGGCTAAGGATCTTTCCGCGCCAACTTTAGCAATTCATTTGACAAATGGCACCTCCGGAGACTCTCTATCAACGTATAAAAACCTCGCTTAACTTGTCTGAACCCAAAATAATGTTTCTTCGATATTTGGATTTTAGATTTTATGCAAGTAGTATTTGTTATCTAACTTGATTAAATCAATAAATACGGGATATATGAAGGAATTGTTGCATCTCAAAATCTCGAATAATCAGGCGATATCTTCGCGTCTGTTAAATTTCCGAAAAATCCATCCTTTTACGGAATTGCCGTTACCTAACGATTACGTAATTAATTCTGAATTACGCGTTTCTCCTGTTTTCAATATTTTTGATCTTTTTACACATTTGTTTTTAATATTGCGAAAATGTAATCCGGTCCTCCACGCTTCAGTTGCGCAATGATACGCGTCATATATTTCGGCTAATACCGCATGCATCGAATAACGCCGTAGGCGAATGAACCCGATGCGCAATGTTAATGCCGAACGGAATAGGCGTACTAATTAGGGGAGGGGATATTTCATTAGGATCCGCGTAAATAGCCAGTAAAATCGGTCGTCCCTTAAATTCCGCCCTGTGGCCGTTTGCAATCGTTAAATACATATACGCGCGCCCATTTACCTCGCCACATTTTTGTCTCTTCGAAACTAATGGCATTAAAAGCTGGATGTTAATAATCAGAATTTCGAAAAGCTAGCGACTGTCGCAAAAGGAGTCGCGCTGTTTTATAAATAATATTGTCTGGCGCGATAGTTAAAATTAGATACATGTATAAAATTAACGTGTCTACAACGGGCAGACAAGAAAAAGCGAGATTAAAAAATCCGTCACTTCAAAAAATTAATGTCTCACATATGGCGTTTCCTCGTTTACGAAAATACGGGGAAAAAATTCAAGATTCTGGGCTTTATAATGTAAATACAGAATATAAAAGTGTTTTACTTGTTCCAGTCTGTACGACTTTTTTGATAATATTTTTTTATACTTACATTAATGCTATATTTTTGGTTTTGATAATGCCATTACAATATTGCCTATATTCCGTCGGCGGGATCTTTGTGGCGAAGTATATAACGGCATTACGCGACGACACATATTGTATATTGTGTAGAGTCTACACAATATACAATACCTATATACGTCGTAGATGTATGTATATTGCGTAATTTAGGATAGGTTATAAAGGGTCATGTTGGAAGTGTCCGACCAATGCCCCGCAGGTCAATTGCAACTAACCCAGATAACCTTTGGTAACAATTCGACAGATTCCTACGTCTACGATCTACATCTAAAATTATTCTTGTCTAGATAAACGAGAATAAACGGACACGATAAACAAATATTGAGATTGTTCCGTTAAAAGATTTACTTCAATAACAGACTCTTAATTAATTTGTGGACCTTGTGTTATCCATTCATGTTTTGTGTATCGCATACGCAATTAGAATTCAATCCATATTTATGTCGATACACGAGTGTCACTCTGCTTGTCGACTGCAGAATATTTGCGCATTCCCGGCATTCGTTAAGCGTTCGATTGACGGTGAGGATCGTACATTGGTCCTAATTTGCAAAAAAGGAAAAAAAAAGAGTAGAAGTGGTCGATGCAGCGCGCCTACCTCGTGGAACCAGGTCAGTTTGTACGATCTAGGATTCGCCCTGACGTTGCACTCAAAGTAAACATCAGATCCCTCCTTGATGTTCTTCGGGTTCAAAGTGGAACCTATCTTGAGGCTGGCGATGGGCGCAACTGCAATCAGAAGTGAAAGATCGAACGCTGAATGAAAAGTGACAAGTATAATTCATCATACGTGAAGCTTAACGTATTCATGATTAAAAAGAATTACGATATATGCTCCAAGATATTAAATTGGTTTATTTTTATTACTTATCTATCTATTAGTATCTTATAAAAAATTTTATATATAGTCAATTATAATTATATTATTTTGTGTTACTTCGTAACGTAACATCTTCAAATATAGAAAGCCACTGAAAATAGTTTCTTTGATTAAACCAAGATATATTTTTACTTCCACTGACAATGAGAATTGTATATTTAAAAAAAACGAAGTACAGAAATCTATTTCTATATTCGAGCAACAGAGACATAAATAATTTCGGATTTGGTGATGTTTAGCTACGTCGGAATATTCAACATATCCCGTGCAATATTTGAGCGAGATCGCAAAAAAGCCTGAACGCCGCGAGTGTATCGGGGCGTGACATCATTGGTAATTTATAAATGTCGCTTTGACACAGCGTTATTTATGAACCGATGGATAGCAATGCACGGCGGAATAATATTGCGGATATTAACGGCCTGGAGTTTAATGAAATCTGCATTTTCGGCAGTGGAGTCAAAGCGGAAACGCGTCACGTTAGCCCGGAATTTTATCGCGCGTGATTTTCTCGTATAATGAAAATCGCGATTGATCACTACATCAATTCTGGTATGGGTGTATGTGTGTGTATGTGTGTACAGCTCTGTGTAGAGTTAATTTGCGAATAATGATGATAACGATAAAGAGCGATGATTAGGGACCAAAATTTCATTTCGCTGACAATCGAATGCGCGTCTGTTTCAATAAAAATGTTCGAATTTCACATTTATATAACCGACTGATTTAAACAGATTGACCAACACCCGCGATAAAGAAACGAGTAAAAATGGATTAAAAATTATTACTGTAATAACAAATTTCATTATTAATTCCGTAATATATATGATTATTTTATTTATTAAAGTAATTTTATACAAAAAGAATGTAAAACTTTCGCAATAACTCTTGAATCTATTTTAATTAATTACAATTACGTTAAATATCAATGAATTAACGATATAAATGTAATTATTCGATGCTTTCATTTAATATAAACGTAAAATTTCTTTGAAGGCTTTTAAATTTGTTACAATTAGCACATAACAAAATTACACAATAAATTTCGGAGCTAATTTAATAACACGGTTGTGTGGATTGTTTGAGCTTTACATTTCACGATGTGCGCGGATGTATAATCTTGTTAGTGGCATTTGAAACTAATTAATTACAGTCTTACCACGTGAATGAAATAATCGATAACTCCGTTCGTGGAGCACGACAATATTAAAACAACATCGCAAATAGGATCTCGATGTTCAATGAAAAAGAAAGGCGCAGAAGGTTCTTAACGAGATCCCAGGTCCATAAGGCTACTTAAATAATAAATCAAAGTGAACTAATTTAAAGCTCCCTTCTAATGGCATGAGGGAAATGTAAACGAACACGGCGCTCATCAGACGCTATTAATAATGACACTTTGATCAAAGCATTGAAATTTTCGTCAGTGATATATCTTTGACGTATCATAGTTAGGTGGAGTAATTATAATACACTCGCGCGTATATATATGCGCTCCTGTTTATAAATTATTTAATTAACGGTATAACTATAAACAAATTTTGGTACCCGTGACATTATGAATTTCTCTTCGCATTGAGTTCAGTTATCTATTGCCGAGAGGAAACGGTGGTTGTTTCGGATACCTTGTGTGTGACCGGAATATTTGTAACAATGCACTCGTGTATAATTACGATTACAAGCATCGCGCACGGCGCATTGCCGTCGCGCGTAGCGTTGCGAGACAGTAATTGCATGTTGATTCAATCCATTCTCGCAACACACGCGGGAAAATGGGCCAATGAGAATCGCGGGAGTGCTTCTCGATAAATAAAGTGGCATTGATTTTCGTTGCGGCGATCGCGCTACGCGCGAAATCGAACGAACAAGCGCGGAAAACGGTATGCGCGCGAGCTTCCAGCTTTCTCTCGCAATATTTTTCTTCGATTTCCGCGTGTAGCGTCCATTCGAAGTGAAACGAAAAAAAAATTATTATTTCTTCCAAGTGAGCGCGAGCGACTTTTAATTAATGTGACTTTAATAAAAACGCGAGTTATATCGAATATCGTGAAAATCGGCGGTCCAGCGCTTTCCTAGAAAACACAAAGCTCTTCCGCCAGAGAAATCAGCGAGAGAGTGGTTAGTTCAAACGAATAGTTTCTTTCAGCTCCCTTTTCCCGACGTCTGAAATAATTGAAGAGAAACATGTCAGGATGATTTTACTGGTTTGTATCAACCTCTTGATCGGACAGCAGCTAGAAATTGGAGATCGAAATGAAACGCCGGTAAATTTAATTGGAAAAATGTGGAAAACTAAAATAAAATTAAATAGAGATCATATAATTTCTCTTATATTCTCTTATTCTTCAATCACACGAGATAAGATATTGTTAATCGTCACAGTTTACGGAATAAATAGCATGATAAATATTCTGTAAAATAAAAAGATTTGGTTTGAGTGAAGGAATATCACGTTAGAATAGTAGAAAAGCGGTCGTCTATGATTTTCCAAATAGTTTCCGACTTTAATCGCAATCGCGGAGGATTTTCATTTCAACTCGTTTGCTCGCCAAAGTCTGAATTGGTCTCGCGTAGTTAGTTTCCATGCTGTCGCGAATCTGCGCGCGGAAATGGAAGACGCGGAGAATACAAGTAGCGAGACGCGACGAGAGAGAATCGTCGACGGAGTGGAAAACATGACTTATAACAGACCCTGTCTAATAAATTCGCGGAATATAATGCGCAATTACGTGATAGGGAACCTTAATTTTACGTTTTACGTCAGATGTGTGGGCATAGACTGTATAAAATTGTTATATTTATAAAAAAAAAACTTCAAAAAGCTTGAAATAAATCAACGTGGAAATAATCCATACATGAAGAAACCTCCAATGTAATATCCTGAGGAATAAATACGACGAATGGGAAACGTCAATTTAAATTTTATAACGAAAACCAACATAATTTTGATTTTTATCGGATATAACAAGATTCTTTCAACGACTGTTTTATTTCTGTCTGAAATTCAAGCAGTAATTTAGAATAATTTGAATACAATCACCACAATGGTGTACAATCATTCACGCAACGTTATAGTAACTTGGAAAATTTTCAAGCGAATTAGATTCGCGCGCGATAATCTATGTTGGCTGTTCCTCCGAGCCGCGGAATTTACAGAATCGCGTCTTCACGATTGCAGCACGGAATCTGCGATCGCGTGGGATTATAATGGAACCGCGCGCGGTATTGCGATATTCATATCGCGAGCTGCTGATTACGTCGGCAAACACGATCGTCGCAGCTCGGAAATGCGGCTCTCACGACTACGGTATGTAATCTCGAAATAAATCTTACATCGGCGCATATAACGCGCGTCGCTTCCCGGATTGTGTTGCACGTTACGTAGCGCGCATTCGATATAAACGCGCGTGCATGCGGCGACACCACAATATGCATCCCGACGATGCAGCGGCGGCTGCACTCAGCCGCTCTGAAATTCGCGGAGTACGTGCAACCGCATCCGCAAGCCCCCTCTCGCGGGATGCTTCTTCGCACGTGCATTCGAACGTTTAGGCCACGTTTAATCCCTTCGCTCTAAGCGCGATTCCTTTATTTATCACAAAAATGCGTATTCATCTTTACACATTCATAGAAATTCTTTAAAGTCTTTTAAGCGTTTTCTTTAAAACGTGAATTGTCCTATGTATGTTACGTCGTGTTAAGACAATCATTGCATAGAATTAGGTTGAAGATGACGTTGTGGTAGAAGTCTGTTGTCTGTTGCGTACAAAAATCCAATACAGCTTGCGTCACATCATTGTCCGACTGGAACTTATGTCCTTTTAGTGGTCTTTTTCAGCGGACCAAAGAAGTAAAGATCGCAAGGGAAGAGATTTGGACTGTAAAGAGAGTTTGCCATTAAAACTAAACGTCCCGCAACCTCAGTAAAGGGGTAATCTTACTGCACGACAACGCGCGCTCTCATATTGCCAACGTCGTAAAGGACAAATTGCAATTCCCTTAAATGATCCTCCTTGCAGTCTAGATTTCTCCCCTTACGATTTTCACTTCTTCGATCCGTTGAAAAAGACACTGAAAGGACGTAGCTTCCAGTCGGATGATGACGTGAGGCAGACTATATTGGATTTTTGCACGCAACAGACAACGGACTTCTATCACAACGGCATCTTCAACTAATATGTTCATCAATGAAGCATCCTTTATATTTATGTGAGGATTTATAAGAATTAGAGTCTTGCTGGTTGCAATACAATAACGTTTTATTCGCGAATATTACTTATTAAAGGATTGTTAAGCGGAATACTTTTTACCGTTTCTATGAATATTTAATTATTTCATAATCTGATGATGTGAGTTTCAATCATCCAAATATTTTTTCAGAGGTTTTGCTCCTTTCCCCTCTTTTGAGCAAGCCTATTAATATTATTTTACGAAATTGATTTTTAAGCGGCGCTCGTGGTACGTGCGTTGTATTTTTCGCGCACCCAGCAGTCGAACGAAATTGGCTGGATGATTGGTTAGCGGTTTCCGATCGCGCTTGCGATCGCGCCTCGATGGAAGCTCGCAAAAGCGACACGACGCGAGCAATTATCGTGCTACGTCGGGCATTTTCATTTCTGCGGGACCACTCAAATCGCGACACTCTCTCTTTTTTTTTTCCGCCGCTTTCCGCCGGACACGCGTCGCGTATCCGGTTCCGCGCGAACCACCAACCGATCTCTGTATTGAAATCGCCCTGCTCCGCATTATTCCACTACGCCTCTGGGAATCCACGGTAATAGCGCATCGTTGAAAATATGAAAAACGATATTGCATCCTGTGTCGGAAATTTCATAACAACTGGTTCTCGTCGCGCACGATGCGTTATTAATATACAGGATATTTCTCAACAACGTCAATTAACTCTACGAACGTAAATGTAAATTTTTTTTCTTTAAAAAGATAATCCCCGAATTATAAACGATGTGAAAGCATGTAGACCATATATTTTCAATTTTTACCCTAGTAATCAAAATAATTATCAGAATGTGAGTGAAGATAACTCGATAAATTAGAAACTCATTCTAGTTTAATTCAATTTATTTGCACTATCATCTTTACCTATTAGATGTACGCAAACTACACGAATGTCGCGGTACTCAAGGTCCGTAACCGTTCCTAGCAGTCTCCAATGTTATCTTCTGGATAATGAAACTCCTTTCTCTTCGACGATCCGTAGATAACGGCAGTCCATCGTCGGCGGCATCTCGAGCGATCGTCCTATCGTCGAATAAAGCTTGGCGCATTGTACGTTCGGGCACCTCGCGGAGGCCGCGTGGTGGACCACTGTCGTCACCCCGAGAGAATTCGATTCATCAAAGTTCTTGCCAAACGAAAAGTCTCGATAAGGAGGGCGAGAAGAGCACAAATGAAAAAGTGGGAATAGCGGAGGAAGACAAAGTGGGACAGGAAGGAAGACCGAGCGGGACAGTGTGTGTCAGGTGTGAGCGAGAGAAAAATTTATTGTTCGGAGGGAAAGGAATAAAAGGATTAGAATTCCTTTAATCCAAAGCAAGCTCTTCAAAAGTAGAAAAAGTCGAAGAAAAAGGTATAAATTGAATAAGATATCAGTTTAATTCCTTTATATCTAACAGATTAAATGCGAGAACTTAACGGAGAAATTTTTCGCTTTAATTTTTTGGGGACAAATTGTTAAAGAGATTTGTTTGTCAAAAATTATAATTAAAGAAGATTATAATTTATTAAAAACATTCCACGTTCAGTAAGAAATATTAGAATTGGAAAGAATCTTAAATTTAAAGTGACAAAAGAACGACAGCGAGAAGGGAATTCACTTGCAACTTACGAGAAACGAGAATGAAGAAGAATGTAATAGGGGCGGTAGAAAAGACGGAGAAGAGACGGGACCGCGCTGGGAGATAGGGAAGAAAAGAAGATGAATGTTGGCGAAGAAATGCTGACGAAAAACCGCGTGAGCATGCAGAGCGGAGAAGAAGATGCAAAGGAAGGAAGAACGAGGACGAAACGTCGAGGAACGCAGTGAGGAACGAAGGCGAAGCCGAAACCGTGTGAGATATGGCGAAAATGTGGAGAAACAATAGGAGTAGCTGGAATTGCGAGCAAGATGAAGATCTAACAGTAAGGCGGGTTAAGAATTCAGGTGAATAAGGGAAAAATATGCTTGCGTTAACTCTGTATATGTACTGCCTTAAAAATTGGAATACTTCGAGTGACATATACCACATTTTAATGCTCTCACTTTCAATTTAAGATCCAAAGTTACTGTAAAAATATATTTGTTACCACGATATCATAAATATCTCATTATAAAATAAAATTTAATACATAATTAGCTTTAATGATTTTAAATTAATAATAGATGTAGTCCATTTTTTTTTCAAAATGATCTCAAATTATTCCATAGATGACAATTAAATAAATTTGTGAAATAATTTTCAGAGAAATAGTTACACAAAATAAAATAAAATCCTTTATAGACTATTATTGCATTATATATGTACGTGTTTGCGTTTCGAGAACAGGGAACGATAGATAAAATAAAAGTTAGGAAGAAATGAAAATAAGATGAATTTACATCGTGATAATGAGAGATAGTAGAACACGAGAAAGAGAGAAAGAGAGAAAGATTGAGAAGAGATTTCCGAAATAGATCTATGGCGGCTGCGCGATATGAATTCTGCGACGTGTGCGATAGACTGGGGCGATATCATCTGGCGAATTCTTCTTCGGTCGGTTGTTCCGTCGCGCGATGAATCCGATTGATATCGACGTCCTGGCCAGCGAGAAATTTTTGGAAAGGGTCAAACCGTGCGATCCATTCGATCTGGGGATACGTGTCGATCCTGCCGAGTCGACAAGTCGGGCCAAACGAGCAACGCGAAGATTCTCGACGCGATAACGATCGATTTTTAAAAGGCGATTACACATCTGTGATGTGCGCTGAGGGAGAAATGTGAAGGAGAAACGCTAAAAAGAAGAAGCTCGAAACATTTGATCATTTGGCGATCAAAAAAGTGCAATTTTATCAAGAAATATAGAAATATAGAAACATATTATAAAAAGAAATAGATATATTGCATAATCGATCGCGTTTCTATTTTCAGAAAAAGTCAATTTCGTCTGTGTCGAATTTTTACTGAGGAAATATATTAAATCAAATTCACGTCTGCAAAGTAAATTCTATTACTATGTCTCGATTTAGACTTTTGCAGAGAACGGTGAATTCCGGAATCAAGGAATTCACGATAGCCGTGGAAAAGCGAGGGAGCGTTTGCGATTTTCGGGGACGCGGCGAATCAACGGATCGCCTCTCAAAGGCTACTAATTTTTAATTAAACCTTCGTCATCCTTGTCTATTATTCGGAAGGTGGAGATTACCAACGAGCAGAATGGTGGATTCGGCACACACGTCCGCGGTCGTCCTGTGTTAATGTCGATGCGACCGAAGGAATGTCGACCGCGGGATTCTGTCAATTTTTAATTAAAAACTTTGCGGTTTACCATCTGGAAACGAAAACGATGTTGAGCAATAAGGATATGTTTTTACGGAATTAATATGAAGATATATAATTAACTCCTCCGCATAATCATTAAACCCGCTATATTATCATTCTGTTATTAAATAGCTACATACTATTTTTGGATCCATTTAATTATTTGAAAGAATTTTAAAAATTTATCAAAAGCCTATTCTCTTGGTAGCATTTTTATTGATTTTTTTCTTCGCTCTGCAATTTATCTAAACTCCATAACTTAAAGACTTTTAATATCAGAGACGTAGCAATATGGAAAGTGCGACTTATTGTTACTCGTTTAATTCCTGTCCGAAGGACGATCGAGAATGTTAATTAAGGTATTGGTTCGCGAGGTAGCCCGACATATCGGCCACCGTGAAATTGACAGAGCCGTGATTTAGAGTCCGACCGATCGAGGTTAACGATGAAGCTTAACGATTCAAGGAACGCGAAATTTCCTCGGTGGCGTTACTCAGGTATCGAACTGCGCTCGGCGATCCGGTTCCTCTTGCAGTTCGGGACCATTTAGCTTCGCGAGTAATGGCGTTCGATAATGGCTTTCCAACGTTCGAAGACAATGCTTGGATTTATCGTTTTTGTACGGCGCTGACGCTGTCGTGCAATTACGTTCGCGGTTTTCTGATGAATCCATAACTTATTCGTGCGCGCGTATTATTTTGTACGAGAGATGCTATAACAAACAAGTTTTGCGGGCAGTGCAGTTAAAAATATTAAAGTGATAACACGATAAATAATCACAGACGATGCAACGCGGCATAAAACGGGCTCTAGAAGGCCACAGAAGTAAAATGTAATAAATCACGAAAGATTTATAATCCTTTCAAGCATTATAAATCTATAGAAAGATGCGTAAAGTTACGGATTTCTAGAGAAATGCACTCCTCCGTTCATCACCGAAGACGCAGATTGATACAGACGAGCGCACGTTGATAAGTAGAATGCGCGATGATCAGGCTTTCGCTAACGACTGACGGTGCACCGTGTTATATGCATACGTCGAGTGGAACAACATCGCGGATTACGTGAACGTACACCTACGACGGCGCAAGTAGTGGTAGTCAATTAGGAAGCGACAGTAGTACATGTCAATATCGTGCCGACAGTGGTAAAGCTCAAACATGTAGGCGGACGCGCGCGCGCGCGCGTGCGCGCGAGGATTACCGCACACCAGGTTAATTTTGGGGATGATAACGAAGGCTCGTGGACTATGATAGTCAATTAAAGTGCAGCAGACTATTACAATGGAGAGTTTGCGCTGTTATGCTGGTTGTAGCCAAACGACGGCGGTGGCTTCGCAGTAGTTAACTGGCGCTCGTAGTTACAGGCACACGGATAAACACTTAAATGCTCATCGGGGCGATAATTGATAATTGCCTATTTGTCGTACCGTGAATGACGCACGGCCGCCGCAGCTCGCGTCGCCAAAAACATCCCCGAACGTTTATGTCAAGCTAGACACAAAAAATAATCGCTAGTAAAATTAAATGAATTAATTTGATACTTATTTGGCAAGATAACATAAATGTGTCTTTTTTTAAAGATATACTATCCTGATTTTTTCTTATTATATATCGTATATATTGTATCACATTATATCATGTTATTATTGTATATATGTTATGTGTTCTGAATGAAAATTATTCTTTTGACATAAGATTTATCTTAAAAAGATTGATTTGTATCTTATAGTTCGATACGTTTGTTCTTATTAGCGCTCAGCTACAATTTTAATCAAGGTGACTATCGATCGTAGGGATTATCACTCCTAAACCACGCGAAGCCGTGCGAGCATAAATCATTCACCGACGCGAGGACATAAATCTTTCCGCGTCAACAGCGTGAATCCTTTCCATTCCGATAATCGAACGTTACCCGATCCGGCTCGTTGGGCCGTGACGACCTCATTAAAATTACTTTCCTTCCAGTCTAAGACAGTTTTATCGTGCGGAGAATTCGTAACGATTAATAGTCCTTAAACGTAGCAATTAATAATTCGTAAAGTTTTTGCTAAGATACGGATAATTAATCAGGCAACGAATGCATTATATAAAAGTGATTAGTAAATTTCAGACTAATAACTTCCTCTTTAATTATATGAAATACGCGCGCGTATTCTTCTGCGTCAAGTCTTTCAGCTATAAATATAAAGAGAAAGATATGTAAGCAGGCATATATTATTAGTAAAAGATGAAGGATCTCCACAAAAAAGAGGAGTCTTATTTAAATATGCTTTAGATATATCATCTTTCGCGAAAAATTATCGTCATCCGCGACATGCGCTGCTTCTCGCGTATTACGGCCACGGAACATCCACCAATTTAAATCCCCCTTCCAATGACGTAAAGCCTTCCTCAGAAGTGGATTATCCGCTCCGGAGCGTGTGTCGTACTCTCCGTAGCCGCGGTGTTCCGGCTGTCGTCCGTAAATCAACGGATTCGTCGGCACTCGCAAATTGGACACTCAACCGCAATATCGATACCTCGGAACCGCAGACGCGGGCATACCTAAACCGCAAAATTGTCGAAGCTACCGGCTCGTCCGGTCCGGCCGGTCGTTGCGATGCGCATACGTGTGCACGCATCGTCGTAGATAACGAATCGACAGGCATTACTTAGGGTCGCCGCGTTAATTAATCACGAGCGACAGCTGCGCTCTTGGACGCTCGTTGTCTCCAGCGAGAAGCGATCCTACAGCTTCTTTATACCTTTGTATTCATTTCTCAAAGCAACGACAATTACCCACGGCAACAATCTTCAATGCATTTCTGTCTGACTTTACACTAGAGTTTGTCATGTCAATGGTATAACTTAAACATTTTCACCATCTACGAAACTATTCAAAGCGGAAAATGCAAACAATTTTAAAGTTCTTAGAATTTAAAGGTCCGCTTGTTAACGATGTGACATTCCACAGACGTAAGCTCCAAGGAATACGGAATTTAGAAACTCTTATTCACGCGACTATTCTTTCAATTGACAACGTAAAATGATATAGAACGAAAAAAAACGTTGTTACAGTTTTTCATTTTACATATTGTATAATATTATTTTATTATAGTTATTCTTGATAAAGCAATATCGGTATCGTATGGAAAATCGTTCAATGGCTCTTCTGCTATTACTACCTTTGGAAGCCTCTTGTAAAATAATGAATACGGGAATTTGTTCTGTCCGTGTGAATAATCGAAGCGATCGCGTGCCTGCACGCCGGATGCTATTTAATGAATCTAAATGCGGCTTTATTTCATTCGTGCTCGCGCCGCCTCCGTCGGCTGTTAATTGAATATCAAATGCGTGGGATTCGATAAAAAGCACGATCGTCCACGATGTATTTGTCAGTCTGGATTTTAGGCCGGACGGACGAAGTAAAATGATTAATGCTTCATTTCAGATCCCTCATTAACTACACGCGAGCGAATTTTGTCGCTTTAATTATCTACAGAGAGAATTACATAAAGCGCACGAAGCGATGTCATGATTTTTCCCATTTTAATTAAGCTTTTGAAATATTCTGTATATACAAAGAATTTTTGAGCTTTTCCAGGATTTTCCGCACAATCCAATCAATTATTCCATATTGCTTATTCATTCCTCGTCTTACGATTCAAAATTAAATAAAATTGTAAAATTGATATTGTAAAAAAATGTAAATTAACTTTAAAGTTTAGAATATAAAACAGAAATTGATTATAATAATTTTTGTAAACTTTTTCTTCACTATTTTTATCAAACATATTTTTTATTATACATGTCGACAAAATTTTCTTCAGTTTTTGGGAGTTTTTAAATTTCAGAGATCTGAATTAAAATATCTTAATATCTTAATTTACTTTGTATAAATAATGTTAATATCTAATAAAACTTTAAAAGTTAGTCAAAATATTAAAAGCAACAATTGTTGAAAAAAAATTTATAAAAAATATGCGATTTCATAAAATTCTCAAAGAAATTTGTTTTGAAGCCGATTTCGAGCTTTATAAAGAATGGCCGATGGTTTTAAAGCACTCTAGTCGGATATTTAAAAGCACTTCACGTTACCACTTATATTGTAAAAATTCATGTTACCATCCCGGTTGGGCGAAAAAAAGCTGCGCGTAAATAGCGAACGAGAGGTAGAAAGCTTCGACGAGCAAGGAAGGTCCGTGACGAGGTTGAAAGGTGTTGCGATGTCCTTATTACTTGGCACGATGGCCCGACGAGTCTTCCCGGGTCTAAAAGCCTTCTGTAAAGTTACTTCGCCAGGATGCACCACCTGTCGAGATGCACCACCGTTCAAAAAAGAGACTGACGGCGGAGGTCGTCTCTGTCGGCGCGTTTCTTGCGACGCTCATTAACACTCATGATTCATTAGGGCTCTCACGCCGTTGACCCGATCTCCTTAAAGCCCTGTCAAGTAGGTTGAACTGCATTGCACTCTACTTACTCTTTAAACGCATGTAAAAAAGTAAATTAACTTTTCTCTACTGTAGATATCAACATTGTTTATATTTATCTCACTTAATTATTGCTTAATTGATACTTAACATTAAAATAAATTTTAGTTTTCTCAGGCATCATCCTATGTAGCTTCTTCAAGCATGAAATCATAATTTTGTGAAAACTCGAAGCTTTACAGAACTCGGGGAAATAATATTTCGTTATCTGCGCATGAGAGAATGTATCGTATGCACCTGCGGCATCGATTTCATCCGTAAAAGAACTCGGAGTAGATAAAAAAAAAACAGTGTACGCGAGATACAGAGTATTATTACGTTCTAAACAAAACCATGACCAGACAAACCGTGACCAGGAGAAAAAACATTGTCGTGCGACATTCTATTTATCTATTTCATTACGATGAACGTAACACGCAAGAGACCGACAAGACCGGACCGGTTTATGACGGTGGAATGAAAAATTTATCACCGACGCATAGATAGGTGCGCCGGCCAAAGACGACGGCGATGTAATATTTTTTTACTCGCATGCAAGGTGTGCCATGGGATCATAAATTGAAGCTTTACATATAAAAGAAATTGATCCGTGGATCTGTGTGATCTACATATTTATCGATGATACGGTAATTTGCGAGCTAAGCGTGTAAAATTTACAGTTTCATGTAAGTCAGTATAAGGTATTGTGCGCCACAGTCGGAAATGAGTTACATTACAAACCATAAATCGTTCCTTTAAACGAGGCATCCCGCATATGATCACACTTAAATGTAAATGCTGCGAGAAGAAAGCATTTTTCGTTGTATTGTGGAACATCAACTATCAAGTTAATATTCCAGACTTTTATTACTTACGGATCCCGTCGTTTAAGCTCGGTTCCGCTTAAATGCGTTCGTGTAGATCATAGTCGCCCTGTAAACCGCAAACCGTCGCGCTGAACGGGGGGGAGGGAGTTAGACACCATCACGCGATACACGCTCTAAGGAATCGCGCTGCTGGACGAGTGAATTTGTCGTGGATGGCAGGCGCAGCTACCGGGAATCGTAATAACGCGTTTTACGACGCTCCCCGGGTACTCGAGGAGCGTAAAATGAGCTCCTTCGAAGATATTCGCAGTCCGAGCGAGACGGGCGGTTACTGCATCTCGGGATTTACGGCGCGATTCTGCTTGTTAAGTGTCAGAGTTTAAAACTTCGGTTATGCGTCGAATGGATTACGGGCACCGCTCCTTCTCTCTATCTCGGGGTTTTTTTCCTTTCCCGTTTTCTTTATGAGCGAGAGTTCTACCTAAGTTGCGCTTCTTCGCGAGATCGTATTTGTTTCGAAAGGTTTGAAAATCGTGTTTATCGAACGCGTTAATTAAAGTTTACATTAAGTTTGATACGCAATATGTTATAATAAAACTCTCTTTAAATATACAATATTTTATATTATAATTAAAGAATAAAAGAGAAAGAGAGAGCGCGCTATATATATTATTTCCGTACTGCATCAATTTATAAAGTTGCATTATGCATATTTCCATAGTTTTAAAATAAAAATTGTTGGAAAAGGTCGGGGATTGATTTATTGTGCTAACCCAGTTTCGATAAGAGAAGTCAATATTACTCCTCGGGAGGAAAATAACTTCGTCCGTGTTAGATTATTAAATTATAAAATCGCTAATGCAATTATTATAAATTCTATTCTGAATAGTGACATTTTGCAGAAAACAAAAATAAAGAAACCTCATGTTTGACTAATATATTATACATATAGCGAGTGTACGAAAAGTTCTGACGCGAGAGAAGACATTGACATTTTGGACTCTTCTGGGACGCTGAATTTATGAATCCTACGAAATGTAATCTTGAAGTCCTCGCGTCACTTCTTTTTAACTTCCATCTTCTGATGAGTTCTAAACTTCATCCCCAGCTCTATTTCTATGACACCTGCCTTACGACTTCTCTTCTTTACAATTTCTTTCTTTTACGTCAGTAACCGCGACTGTTTCTAAAAATCGTAAATTCCGCTGCACCGTAAAGTATTATAACATTTGCCGCCGCGATAACCCCTGTTTATACTCCTTGAAGAATCGCATTCATTTACGCAGACTTCGTAGGGTAGAACTTGGAATATTTTTAAAGATCTCATCTATTCTACTTCAATTCGAAGCTGAAGCTGTTCTGAATATACATCAAAGTCAGTACAAAAGCGATTTTTGACCCCTCGTCTCTCATAAATAACTGTCGGGAATTTACCAGGGAAAGATGGGAGGAAGAATCGAAACTCGGACTACAAATGAAGCATTCGTAAATATTCATGGGACTTTTCTGGGAATTCGTGGCGGTTTTCCAATAGCTGGCGTAGCCACGGTAATTAAGGCAATTAACATGCAAGCTGTCAAGAAAGTCGAAGAGATCGACGGTAATTACAAGACAAAAGCTATCTTTTTTTCGAAATCCTCCGGCAACATTAGCCAGTAGCGAATACCAAGTAGGATAATACGTATATTCGCGAGATTAAGCATTCGCACAAATGACTGAACAACGAAAGATTTATCATGAAATTATGTATTATTATTCCATACGCGGGTATTCGGAGCAATTTTATTGATCGATTATATTTTCTATCAATAGCATGCTTTTCTATAGAGCAATCTGTTCGTTTAAAATAGGTCGATTATACAATAATTATACAATAAAAAATTATAGCGTGCAAAAATACATTTTTCTAATAAATTGATAGATATATCCTAAAATAATAAAAAACTATTGATTAATTGGTAATCACACAAAAGTTATAATTTACAAACGATTTATAAAAATTTGTTTTGTTCGTCAAAGTTTATTGATCAAAATCCTAAAAATTTATGAATTGTGATCGTTTTATCACGGCACCGTATAAAAAAACCAGTTGCACGAATTGTTGTAATTTTTATCAAATCTGAAAAATACGTTTTAGAAAGAGATATTTAGATGTAAAATAAAGGAAGATACGTCTATAAGATTACAGGATATATCTTGGGCGAAGAAGTGCCTTTTCCTTTGCGAAAAGACACTTCTTTCCTCTGTCTTTTCGTTTGAGAAAAGACATTGTAGCAAATAACTTTAAAAGATGTTGCCGAATTAAGCTGAAAAATGCACCTATCGCGAACGTAAGTCGCGATCGTAAAAATTCGTGTTCGCAATTCCGATTCACGTGTGCACCTATCAAAATGTTCAGAATGTAAAGATACGGCGGTTGTGAATGCGCGAGGCATACAAGCGCGCGGCAGGAAGTAGCCATATAAAATCTAAATAGCCGCTCGTAAAATGCGAAACGCGTCGTTCTTACTTCCACTCGCGAGATAAAAGCAATGTTATCTCTATCTCCTCCTATTTCGATTTGCCACCCTCAAAGAATCGCTAAAATCAGCCGAGGCTGCTGTCTCGCTCCTTCATCCCCGACATCCTTTAACCCGCGTTGTAATATTTCTTTAATGGCCGCCGATAACCTCCACAAACAGTCATCTTGATATGAGAAAATCGAAAGACCCGCAGTGAATCTTTATACGAAAATAACCGTGAAAAGGATTTTCTTTTCTACCTCCTCATTAATCGATTTATTTCATAGCGAGATGATAGCGTTGCGTTTTGAAGAACTCCGCGATTTCAAATGAGCATTTTATCTTAAAATGTGATTATATGAAAATCAATATTATTTATTTTGAATTATAATAATTGTGTCTGGTAAAGCACTTAGAAACAGATGCCGTGTATGAAAGAAAACCCGTCTACAAAAAGCCGCTAAAGAATCTACGAAGAAGAGACACCTGACTTGCGCGACGCACTTTACGTGTGCTCCTAGTTTATTATACATATATTATTTCACAAAGGATCGTTAAAATAAAACGATGATGATAATAATGGCGAAAATAAATGAGTAGAAATAAATGAGATTGCTTTTCTTTGAAAAAGATATCGTGCTTATTTTTGTCATTCCGACTCCGCGAGGCGCACGAGAAACGGTAAAAACAATTGCAGCCGCTCCTTTGTGCAGAAAAGTGCATAATACCGTCATAAACGCACGTAGCGTGGACGCGGTGATGTACGTATAAAAATGCAAAATCGAGAAACTCCCCGACACGCCGAGAACAAAAACAGATACGGCAAACGCCGACGTGCGCCCAGCGCAGCCGCAACAAAATCCCAGCAATTCCGACACAAATGAAGTATGCAAAGTGTACAAATGTAGTAGTGCTTCATTTATCGACATTCCGCGGATTTTATCTCGACCGCCTGCGCGTAGCCGTTCGCGGAATCGTCTGGCGTAACATTCGGTAGGATACGGCATTTTTTTCGCCGACTATATCGCGAAAAAAAAATGCAAACGTCCATATTTCATATTCGACCGCGGTATTAGTCGTATCGATCGCTGCAGAATAGTATCCGAGGATGTAAGCGCGGGCGTGTGTAAAAATGGAAAACGGATCGCGTGGGTGGTCAGATGTTCCGTGAATTTAAAAAGCGTGAGTAAAGGATAGAATATGAGATTTCATGTCAGGATTTTTCCTACGCGTATTTTCTACGAATCACGAAGAATGAATATCTAAAAATAAGTATCCAGATAATAATTACCTCAGAGATACCGACATAATTACTTTTAAATTAAATAGAACATAATTTTCAGAGTACAAGAATTAGAGAATCATAAAATTCAAGAATTCGAAAGTAATACAGATAGGTTTGAAGTGACGCAGAGATCTAGATTTCAAACCTAAACCTCATAACTTTGATTTTAACAAGCGTCATGATTCTCGGGTTTTTATTGACGGTACGTTTTTATATGGTTTGGAAAAGTCTGTCGCTTTAAGCATAACATATGTCTCCTGCATTCCATATATTCATCTACCATTTGCACATCGCCCCGGCATTCGGCATGACGTTCTGCGTCGGACAAGTCACGAACCGCCGGACAAGCTTGTTTTTTCATTTCTTTTTCCGTTCGGAACGAGCGCTGCCAGAAACGTTTTAAAATCCTGTTCGTCGGATGGGATCCCGAGGTGTCGGATCGAGGCTACTGCGTTTTTCGATGACAACGCTTTCGGCCATCGAACGGCGTTTTCGTCCGTACAGCTCGGTGGTGTTCGCAAAGCGATCCATCAATTAAATCGCGTTTTGTCGAACGCGCCGCGCATATCGATCATCGGCTTTCGTTCATCCGAAGAAAAAGCAATTTAATGAGAAAGGACCCGCGGCTTTTGTGCTCTCCCTTCAGGTAGTTAGCGCGGCTAAATCCTATTTTAAATCCTATCATATCACATATTCGTTATAAAATATCGATATGAGTCTGGGGAGAATCACATATCGAGTAGACATTAAAATTCTTGTCATGAATGCAACCTAATGGTCTTTTAAGACATGAATTTGTAAATCCTTAAATTACCTCATTGAGATTTCTTTAAAATGTAGAAATAGAAGACATTAACCCCTAAATCATAAGATTTTATCATACGATAAGTCGTAAGATGTAATATTTTGTTTATATCACTGAGTCCTTAAATACAAGGAGAACTTTCCAAACTCTGAATGTCAAGATTAGAAGCTTCTTAGATCCCTTGAACACCCTACAATCGGGTTTCAACGAGGAACAGTTGCTTACAGGATCTGTTGTTAGATCTTCGCACAAGTTTTTCAATCGCTCGGACGATCGATGTCGCGATCGAAGGGTCACCATTAAGGGCTGCATCCGTCTCGGAAGTGGTCTCGCAACGTCGAAGGAATTTGTCGTCACTGATGGTCACCACGCAGCACGGGTCGTTGCAATATATCTCGCACGACATGCGTCGACCCGAGTCCCTTATCTTTCGGTCTCCGCCACCTCTGCCCCCTGACCCTTTTCCTGCTGCTCTTTGCCCATCTGTTTCCCCGCTCGTCACCGGTTACACACACGACTGTGTGTATCCATCCACTTGATGCGGCGACAAATAATTATGTGGATCCGACCGCTACACGGACATTCGATATGTAAAAGAGAGCTAGCTGTTACATAAATTGCTTTCCTTAAAATTTATATTATTTTACGCAACTTTATTTCAAGCATGTAACAAGAGTGTATTAATTTTTTTGTTGGCAATTTAGTCGAAAAAATTAAAGGTTAATTAATAGTAATTAAGTTAATTAAGAGTAATTCGTTATCTTTACGTTAAATATGGCTTTTATTGCTACATCGCGAGGTTGCTGTGAGTAAAAAGCAAACGCATGTTACTGTAAGTTAAATCAACGTACGCTTTTAAATATGCGTATATAATTAACGTTGTGATAATTACACAAAGGTAAATATTTACTCGGCAGTATTTATTCACCCAATGATTCTTACTTATTAATTTATGTCAGCTTGAGTACGAGTGCAGTACTAGCTAGCGAGTGGGGAAAGAAAATATATCTAGAGGACTTCCCTACTAAACGAGCCATCGTGTTTATTGAAGGAAAACGTTACTTCCTCCTTTTCCTCCTTGATGTTCCTAAATCCTGCAAACCCTCGTTTACGTTCTTTATAACCGTGTGCGCGAAGTTTGTTAAATATTAAACGAGTGTCCACCATTGCTTCCTTTTCCAGGACTTTCTGACTTCTTTCCGCGTCTCGAACTTTCAAGTTTCACCTTTTTCCGAATTCAGGCTCTAAAGTTACGAAATTGTAAAGTTTTAACGAGTGCGATATTTTAAGACAGTTTAGAAAACAAGAGAACGTTCGAGGATGCGAGGAATGTCGGATCCCAAAGCGAAAGGGCTCGCGGATGAGCCCGAATTTGCACAATCTAAAAATTCTACAAAGTAAGGATACGCGGAATAAAGTAGGGATAAGATATCAAAGGACGAATCTCTTATGAAAGGAGGTATCTTATAAAAGTGCAAGACTTCAGAATGGGTATCAGAACGGTATCATCTTCCTTTACTTCCTTTCCTGGCATGAACGGGTTTCTGAAATAGCCACATATATCGGGACGAAGTATTAATAGTTTGTATCGGCATATTTTATATTTTAATACTCGAAGGAAATTCCCCGAGATCCTTTAATATCGGTTTAAATATATTTAGCGTTTCTTCAGCGAAGAATTATATAAAATGTTAACAAAATTTTCCCTTGATCACTTTTCTTTTTCAATAACTTATGTTTATCTTCGAGAGAAATTTAATTTATCACTAAAGATTCAAAACATTTTTTTTAATCTCACATGCGTGATAGATAAGATTCTTGGTGATTTCGTGAAACAGCGCGATTCTATTAAGTGTTTCTTTGCATTTCGTGCCACGATGGATGGCTAGCCGAACAAACGAATGGACCAATCGATCAGCCGTCGAGATGGCTTTTTATCAGCGTGGGCAGATCCGAAGGTGCGGTCGAGATGTATCGACGGAAAATCGAGAGATCCACACGGATAAAAGAAGAGCTCGTTCTTCAAGGTTCAACCGCACTTTTAATCTTGAACATCTAATCCCGCGGCGGGCGGTACGTGCAAGTTGCGCGATTCTGTAATGTAATTTATCGGTGACTAGCGAGAATTGTCTCCGCTTTCTTATAAATGACTACGCTACGAGGTACTGCTCGAGAAAATTGTTGAAAGCTTATATAAAAGAAATTCAATTTTTGTCTGTACCAGAGAGAATAATTGGAATTAAAAAGAAAATCGCTTAAGAAATAAAACCGAATCTTTAATGATATTCATAAAATATAATTAAGTTTTTGCTAGGTAATATTATTGTGTATATTCGCTCCTATATCACGGGAGGATTTTATTATAATTAACATCAAGTGATGGATTAATTCTCCGACGATCTTGTGATGTTCATTATAAAAATCTAATAGTGACGTGGAGAACGAATACGATGCAGATGATTAAAAATGTAATTTAATATTCAAAGAGTCTCTTTTTGCCGAGATACAAAGCACCGAATAATATATACGTGATATTATATTACATTAACGAGCGAGAATATATTTGAAATGCAACACCGATTTTTAATGCAAACAATTCACAATGAAAGTGCTACGATGTATAACTAAATATTCGTCCATCACGAAACACTTATTACAAAAATACTTGCTGAAAGATTATAGTCTAGTTTTACGCTCCTAGGATTCCTTTTTACATTCGATATCTGCATACGCAACATGTGCGTGGATATAGCAGACAGACATCGGAGCATTTAATATCGGTGAAGTCGCGCGCGATGAAATTGCATCGCGCTTAAACAAATTAAATCCAATTCATTCGTGTCAATCTAAATCAGATAATGGATATGGATAACGTTTCATTCGCCGGCAGATTAAATATTGATAACTTGACGATCTCTCTCGTGCATTGTATCTGTCTGTGCACAAAATATTCGTGTCGAAAGTAAATCGAAGTGGTAATTTACCATGTTCGAGCAAAATGTGTTTCACACGACAAAATATTTACAGCGTAATAAATCCGATAAATGCGACAATCTTAGCAACTGAGAAGATAATAAAAATCCGAAGATAAGGATTCACAGCTCTTCCAGGATTTTCCGAGAATGTGGTGGCGTGGGAGAGGACAAAAGAATCAAAATATTTAAGATTTGAGCATCAAGAATCGCGTCATTCAAAAATTCCAAGCATCTCAATGTTCGAGATATAAAGTTTTTAAGTTCTAGCGATAATAATTCAGTGATTCAATCATTTAGATTCTTCTAATACGCATGGCACTTCAAGGATTAGAAGATTCAGGAGTATACAAAAATATATTTAACTATTAAGGAATGTAATGACACAAGGATTCAATTATCTAAGATACGGCTGTAAGAGGATCGGAAAATTTAAATATTTAAGAAGTTCTCCAAGAGTTACACGACTTTGAGAATCAAATGCTACAACACACATGCAAGAGCGTACCTGGACCTTTTAGAATCCAAATTTTCTCCTTCGCGAAAATCTAGACTATTCGACAATCAGATTTCCAATGTTCTTAACAATCTGACGCATTTTTTTCTGCACGACGGTCATTCCTATCGCGCGTGTATCGATCTCTCGTTCGCTTCGCGTCGGATCCGGCGCGTTGTTACCAAACGAGGAATGGTGGAACGAGAAATAAAAAAAAGGGGCGAAAAAAAACAACACGCGAGCGGAGGAGCGACTACGCCGACGTGATGGTACTTAGTGATTGATGAGCGGCGTTGGTGATCGGCTCGAATTCCGCGGCCAATATTTTCGGGAGAAACACGGCGCCACTATTCCGCGACGCCCGCTATCGCTGGCGCGCGCCGGATTTCCCCGAGTTTGCATTTATGATCCCCCAATTAGCGATCTCTTTGGACGGGAGCGAGAAAGGGACGGGACCGTGGTATAGGGCAGGACAGGGGGGGGGTGATTTTGCCGGTTCGTTACGCTTCAATGCATAAATGAGCAAACGTTCATTAAGGCGGAAACCGTTTTTTCGGCCATCGCTAATTGTCGAGTAGCGCTCGCGCGTCCGCCGATCGACATCGTCCATTTTCCGTCCACTTTTCCCCGCGGCGAGCGGCGGGACGGTTTTTCCGAGGGGGCGCACTCTTGAATCACTCTCTATACTCTACAGAGATATTGAGTTCTACATCAACAGCCGGCTTTTTCACTATTTTATCACTGTTAAAAAGCTATTCCTTGGATGTATGAATGTCGACATCAATAACAAAATATGCTGCACATATGACAAAATATTTTCGCTCTCGCTTTGCTCAAATTCAAATCTACAGTTATATAAATGTAGTGATATAGTATTATACGGTAAAATTATAAATTACATTTATATATTGTACTACATAATACTATATTTATTACAAATTTTAAATATATTATTTTAAACATAAATAATTCACTAATTATCTCTATGTCTGTTTTCTTTTTATATAATCCCGAATTTATATATAATTTAAGTTTTTCGACATTCTTTATGATTAAAAATAAGTATAGTTATTCGCTTGAACAATGTGCAATAAATATATTCATTTAATAAATACGTTATGTTTATACGTATTCTTATTTTAGCATTTTTCCCCTCTACTTTTTTAATGCTTTATTGCCTTATTTTTATGCTAAGATATTTCTCACATCTTTACATATTCCTTATTTAAATAAGAATTTGAACTTCTTGTGTGTCCTGCATGGAAATGTATAAATACATCGAGATGATCGTCATAACGAGCCGAAAAGGCGAGTCACACTAAACGTGAGAGCAACACTAATAGTTTAATATCGCGGACGCCTTGAATTTACGAGGCAGATTCGTTATAGGACTACGGGATGGTGCATAAGAGGGCAAAGTGGCGCGTGTTATCGAGATTGAGAACAAGGGCAAACCACGAGGGAGGGCAACTGCTTGAAATTTACCTCCGACTACGCATTACTTTCCACCCACATTACCGTTCCGAATAATGTGCTGAGCACCGCCGAAAAATCGTTTCGCTCTTTCGGCTAAAATGCTCGCGGCATTCTCCGAACGATCGACGCACGCAAATGCGACAGTGTATTTTGTTTTTATTTCTTTTTTTTTGCGCGCGGGCGTAGAATTATCCTGAAAAATGTGTCGCAAGAAATATGGCGCGTTCTATACTTGACGTTCATGTTAAGCGTTTTAACACGCGGATTCATGTTGCATTATGTTAATAATATTTGCTTAATGATGTTCTAAATTGACTTTAAAATCTTTAATGCGCTTTAGCTCATTTTCTCGTGATGCGCTGCTAAAGTAATATACAGCACAATATTTCGCGATGCAAAATTTTACTCTTGAAAAGTTAATGAAGATATTACATAGTCTTTAATTTTATAACTTAATACAGATTGAATATAATAAAATTACAAAAAAATCGCATACAAATGAATAATATTACGACATATGGAAATTAATAAAAAATTCTTTATAAAAAAATCCAAGAATAATGTTCTAATCAGTAATAATAGTCTAATTAGTATACAAAACGTATACAAAAAGTTAGTATACAAAAAAAATTAACGTAATCGACGAAACGCGATCACGACTTTTTACACAACGTCAGCAAGTTTTACGTATTATCGCGGATCATAATTTTTCGCAGTCGCGCGAAAAAAAATATCGTCCATGAATGCGACATGCCGGAGGCCATAAGTCCTTTACGGATACCGAGGCTCGTAATAACTTTCGTCGTTAGGCAAATGATCCGCCCCGTGGCCCACGAAAGCACGGCCATTTTTCCGCTCTCGTAGGATTTAGTTAACTCTGTGTTCTTTTTTTTTTTTTTTAATAGAATCGTACGCAGCGCAGAGTAAAGAGCACCCGTTCTGCAGCAAAAATGATGTAACTCTCGGCGATGCGAACGTCGCGCGGGATACATCTCTCAACGTGCTTTTACAATGTACAGGATTACATCGCCGTCTGCAGCGTTATTTCTTTCACGAGAGTCGCGTATTTGTACGCGACGCGCTTTAAATTCAATCTTCCTTAACTGAGCCGTGCATAATGCACGTATGTACGTATACGCGTTACATCTTCCGTGAATATAAGCGTGCTCACAGGAAACCGGTTTTTTTAATACAGAAATTAGTCGTGCTTTGCGCGCGATGTGTATATAGCATCTTGTCCGACCTAGATTTTATGAGCTCTATTTTAAACATAAATAACATGGATAATCATTCTCTTTTATATAAATTAAATTAACGACAACATTTTATATACATGTTATGACGTGTTTTTTAGGACTGAAAATAAACGACAACTCGAAAAAGAGGAAATTTCGAAATTGTGCCACTTTCTCGATGCAACGGCATCGATGTATCGAAAATCGTATTAACCGTCGGAAATGAAAAATTTCTATCTCGATGCCTAGTTTTCCACGGGAATAATTCGGAGAGATAAATTCAATTAGATCAAATAAAGCTAAAAGCTGGATGCATATTTACCATGAATGTTTACCCTTTGCGAATTCACGTGCTATCTATGTTTCATCGCAACGACGCTTACGCCGGATCCGGCAAGCGTTTATGTTAATTTTCTTCCATCGAAGTGATATTCGCTCCCGCTGTCGCACGTTACACGTCAGGCACGAAATTAATTACAGCGACACGCGAATTTCATTCTCGCGCGCCGACCGACACCGCGTTCACTAAACGATAACGTGCGCGACGTGACATAATTAATTACGGATTTACGACGATCCGTTATGAGTCATTTGTCCGGCGAGGTGGGTTTACGCGCGTCCACACATTTTCGTGCCATCGTCGCAGTAAGGCTCAATTTTGTCGCCGGAATTTCGCCTATCGCAATTACGTAACGCCTAAATGAAGTGTTCGCGGATTGCATCAGGCACGCTTTGCCTGTATAAAATTTCTCTGTCAAATATAAACTCCGCGATTGCAATTATAACAATTTGCTTAAGACATATCTTCAATAATATTCTGAATTTTTATACAATACTTCTAAAAAATTCGAATTTAAATTTTGTAAAATTTCGTAAAAATATATCTATATGACGGCAAAGTTTCAAACTTCGTCGACAGACATTCTCTCTCTTTCTTTCTTCATCGCTCGTTTCTCAAGACGAGGCTCTCACCGAGATCCACATTCTTTCGACGCCGGTACCGAATTCGGCTCGATATCATGTTCGATTCCTCACCGGATTTATCGCGAAAAAATTGCGCTGAGAGATATGTGTATGTATATGTATATATGCACAGGACACACGCGCATATGAACGTACGCGAGAAAAGTCGTTCTCTGGCAAAGTCCGGCGCTACGGAGATGCGCTTTCGTGCGCGTGGGGCTGCTCGTCAAGTCGAGCGGGAAACTTGTCGCGAAAGTCATTCGCGAAAGTCGTTCGCGAAAGCACGACTTCCGTAAAGCTCGCTCCTTGTCCCCCTCCACCTCTCGCATTCCCTCTCTTTCGGCGAACAGACTTATTGTATGCAACAGCCGGGAAGACGTCCCGCAATTTTCCGGACGAGCGCGTCTCGTCGTACGTTTCTCGATTATAAGTCGCGACGTCGCGCTGTATCGCGCGCGCGCGTGCATATTGCTTTTGTATGCAATAGTGCGAAGGAACGTGTATACCGTCGGTCTCCAGCGTGATCTACGGCGGATGAAAGTTTCGGAGAATGGATGTAGGACCGCGCCACATCCGTGGCGTAATGATATTTCGCGCAGGAAATTCGAAAGATGACGAATGCCTCTTCAGCGGGCGGATCGTTATGGCTCCTTCCACAATATACATATATGTGTATCTGTGCATACGAGATGTCGGAATAATTAGAATTTGTACCGATAAACGCGAGCACCATTTCCTCGCTGCTTTATCATTATCATTATCAAATCTCAATATAAAATTTTTAAGAAATCTTAAGTTAGACTTTTATTGAACTAAAACTGATTAAATATTATTTTTAATTCAATATCTTAATTTTTGGTATTAAATAGCTTTATCAAGTCACACAAATAAAATTTATACTCATATAATAATTAAACGCGCAAGTACTTATCTTAATTAAACTTCAAATAAAAATCCTCTAACTTACAACATCGACTATCTCTATTAAGTCGTTTATCAAGCTGTCGTTAGGAATATATCGATTCCATTTTCGATGTATGTACACCGATCCACAGTGATTAAAATCGAGAAACTTATATTATTTTATTCAGACTTGAAATTATGTGATTTAGTCTCTGAGTTGCAACTATATCTCGGTACGGTCGGACTGCGTTTCGACGTAATTAAGCTAACAGTAATTAACACGTTGTCGATCTTATGATAACCAGATCTCCCCTTGCGCTTGGCTCGAGCGAGTGCTATAATTAAAAGTATCAGCCCAGTCGACGGCTTCATTTAAGCTCGCTGATTGGCGAGCGCGGGTCTAACGAGTTCGTCGCCGACCGTCAATCAATCAATGATCAGTCGAATACCTCAGGCTCGACAAACAATTTGCCCCGCAGCTTGAAGTGGCATCGACATTCGAGGCATCGCGAGATGCATCTCCTTTTGTCCGGCGACGGGTCAGATTGATATAGAAACCCTCTGGGGCTGAATTGAAACTCAAGATCGAACCTAGTCAATTAAAGTTCGCTAGTAATTAAACATAACCGACACGACAGGAAACCATCATTTGCCGTGTAGTTAAGCAATCGCATAACTAACGAATTTTTGCGAAGCCGACCAATCGCAACAAATATAATTCATCGTTCGTACATAGAAAAAACGCCGTCATTCAATCAAATGTCGAGATTATTGTGCTATCGGCAATATTATCTCCCTAATTTCAACATTTCGAAAGCTTCTAAAATTTTGTTAAATTATCTCTATCTGCAATAAAGATTATCTATCTACATTATCGCGCGTGTCATTTGTTCGACTTGTTCATTTGCGAAAAAAAGAAATTCGCGTTTTCTCGTTCGATACAGAATAAGAGTGCAACGTGTGTGACATTATCCTTTACCTTCACTCCCTTTACAAAACGATAGTCCAGTCATCAAAAACAAAGCGTGCAAATTTGCGTGCATAAACAGAGATTCGAGACTCGGCTGCTCGTTCGGTTACGCGGCGATGTGGAACGAGGGGGCTCGCGGATTTGATCGACGAAGCAAATTTCACCGTACGGTCCGCACCGCGCACGCTATTTCATTTGGAGGCGGCCGAGCGTGCACCGTGTGTGTACACATTGTGCTCGCGGCTGTGGATAAGTGAACAGCACGGTGCGTATACGCGCCGCGCCCCGCCGCGCCGCGATGCCCGAATTCGCGCGTGCACACGCATGACGCTCGGACTCGCGGGTCGACCCGGCGCGGCTGGCCGCCGATTAATCAGTTTCGCCTCGAGTCGACGAATTAATCTGTTTACAGTGCACACGGTCGGATCTAATGGCCGGGTGGACCGTGGACCCGATCGGGCGACACATGATTATATTCCGGAAGTTACGCCGCGTTCCGCGGGAAATCGAATCGCGTCGGACCAGCCCGCCATCCGCTTCCACCTCGTTATTACGCGCGAAGCCGAATCGGATTAATAGCCACCGCCGCGGCCGGACGGCGTTGGCCCGGACACCGAACTAAATATAATTATCTGCGACGCGTATCGCGCGGTCGGCAGGAAGCAGAAGCGGAAAACACGAGAGAGTTTAGCGGTACAAATAAACGAAATGTATTTTCCTTAATGTACACGCAATAGTTGACTAATACTACGTTTAGCGCGAGCGTTACTTCTGTAGTAACTTGTGATAATTCACTCGGTTACGCGGAGTGAATTATCGTAAGTTACTACAGAAGTAACACTCGCGTAAACATGGTATAAAGTAAATTATTTGCAAGATTTGCAAGATAAAGATTTATGCAAGATGATTTTTAATTCTATTGTGAAGAAGAAAATGTTGCAGGGATCCGTTGCGAAGATCCTTAGTTCGTAAAATAAATGTTAACGCAAATTTGAGCGATTAAAGCGAGGCTGGCGAAAGGAAGATAATTTTCGAGCCGCGCCGCGCTGAATAACCGGCGGTATTAATATTTGCGCACACGCACACGTACACAAGGAAATTGAACAAGAGCGAGCTGAATATTATCTCAGCAATTAACTCGTTCGTGCATATGTTTTGACTTACACTTTGCGCAGCTTGCCTCGAAGTTTGGTCGTGGTAATTGCAGTATTTAGACATTATTGAGCAATAAATATACAGCCTCTTCCTCCTTTCTTCCGAACACGATGCACACGCGCGAACGTTGGCGCCCCTCGAGAGCCGAGTCTGGGCGGGTGACTTTTACGCGCGATTACGACACGCCGGCTAATTAATTAGGACGGCCATCTCTCGTGTTCGCAAAGTTCGAGCTCTCCCCGCGATTTCGCGGGACCGTGCGGCGCGCAAACAATCGCGCGGATAGTTATTTACGCCATTTCTTGTTTCGCGGCGACAGTCGCGCGCGACGTTAGTTATTAATTAGATGCCCACCGCCGCCGCCGCCGTCGTCGTCGTCGTCGTCGTTTCACCCTCTCCCTTTTGACGCGCGTTTCCACGCCCGTTCTCCGACATGGCGTTCTTCGTCGACCCGAATTCGCGATTTACGACAGGCAACTTCGGGTAACTACGTCTATTTTGCGCGCGCGAAATCGGCAGATTGCTGCCGGGGGCGGTGTATTCGGGATCGGCAATTCCCCGGAAGACCCCGACGCCAAATTCCCGCCGGAATTGCGTTATCCATTTACCTTCTTCGAGCTAATCTCATTCAGTTTAACTCGTTATAATTAGTAAATTCAACGTAAGCGTCTTTAGAAGCCGAAACTTTCAAAGACACGCCATTAATATCCAAGATAGGCTCGCGATCCATCTAACATTATTTACTAGTTCTTTTTAATATTTCGAATTAAATGCCGATTAGATAGATTTGATCGTCTATAAAAAGAGCGTTTTAATGGAAAATATGGAAATGTTGTAGAACATTTCATAATATTGCATACATATAATGTATTTACGTTATTATTTTATATTACGCACATATCGCAGAAAAATTAATGAGTTATTAATAAATATGGATGGCTATGGAAGATTAAGTTAAAAATGACGCTATATTTTGTGAGTCTTACGTGTACGTTCGTGCATTCTCGTATGCATAAAAAATCACTAGATATTCCAATATTCCAATGCTCTTAATTTGATATGTATATAATTATCTATATTTTGTATATATCATATTCGATATAATTCTCACATTTAGGATCCATTATCCTGAATTAAAATAAAATATAATATATATCTCTCACTCACTACACATGATGCGCGGCAACGGAGTTGTAATTCCAGCTACGCCGAACGGATTACAAACATATAACAATAATAAATTATGCTCAAGATAATTAATATTTCAAAAAATCACGCATTAAATAATTCTGAACGATTACGCAAGTGTATAAAAAGATAATGTGAGATAATAAATAATAGATTCCTCATTCCATGGTTGCTCCGCCATCGCTCGATGCCTCCCAGACTTCCTCCTCCTCTCGTGTTCTTCTACCGTTGCTTCTTCATGATACTAATGCAACGCTCACCCGCGAAAATAATGTTAATTACGATTCGCGCGGCACTTTGTACGGCACTACCGATGTTAATCGTACGCGACGTGTCTTACTACGAAACTAACGCGAAGTATCATGTTTACGATAACTAAGTAGCTAAATAGCTTTGATATCTGTTACACAAGTCGATGGGTACTAATTGAACGGGCAGAATGATAGCGTTTAGTATCTCGAGTTGTCGCTATTGCATTACGAAAAGTAAGATACGACGATGCGATTGCTCACATTGCTATACGCTATACCTGTCCGCTCGAGCGCTTTTATTCTAATGACGGCACGGCAACCTATACAACGCTACGCGCTAGGTCACAAAAACAAGTGCCGAGAATGCCGCCTGTTCAAATATTTAACGTATATTATTATGTATTATGTCGAAATATTCTGCTTTTTGCATTTCAAACTAATTTCGATAAATGAGTTATTATCGCATATTTTTATCCTTTGTCTCGCGGACGCGAATGTCACTTGAAATAATCATTAATTTGTTTTGATTTTGAGAGCGTTTTAAAAGTTCAATAGAAATATTATTACTTGAATTTTACGTCGCCAAATATATAATTTGATTGAATTGAACATGCAAATTGTGTTTAATCTTATCTTAATAAAAATTTTGATGGTTGATTGATTGTTGTATTTAAAAGGAATTATTAAAATCTTAAAATAAGTTTAGAATAAAACTGAAAAATAAAATCTATGTTTTAATCAAGAAAGTATTTATGCAAATTAATTATTACCATATAATTTATTCAACCTTTTTAGTCGAAAAAAAATAAAATAATGTAATAATAAATCAAAAAATAAAAAAATTCTTGGCGATATAATTTTTTTTACGACATATCGCTGCCCTATTAATCAATACAAGCGTACGTCGTATTGACGGATTGATTGATTAATCGTGCACCTGTATAATGAATAATTAGTGCATATGAATCATTACCCCGAGGGATTTGCAAGTTATTCCATCATGTAAGAGCATGCAAGAGCTCGTTGCAAAACTTGCGCTCTCCACTTTCATGACGATAAATAATCGCGCGAGACCGACCGCGAACATTTATCGCGAGTTGTGATTTGTGGAGGACCACTAGGGGACAACCGAACGCGGGGGAGGAGATGATGGAAAGGGGGATGGTCGAGAAATCATTTTTGCCACCCGGAAAAACGGTTTTTTATACTCTTTGTAAGATTCATTTCGCCTAATCGATTTTTCACCGACAGCTCCGAGACTACGCGCATTTTTGCTTTTATTTTGCCGACGTTACTTCGACGATATATATAAATACGAAACCGGCATTCTATTTTTCTTCTCGATTAATTCACGCGGCGGGACTATCTCAGCGGAAATTCCATCGTGGGGGTTTACCGCGATATTTTACTCCGAAGATTGGAAAGTTACGGATATACATAGACAGCGTAGAAAAGTGGAAAAGGCATTTGCTTTTCTTTATTTTCTCAATCACAGATATTAAAAATAAAAAGAACAGAGAAGTTTTCAATATCGAATTGTTGTGAACGACTGCATCGAACAATAATTTTTCAGATCTGAAGAGCATTAAAAAATAAATAATAACGCAACTTGTTTCCTTCACCTTTCGGCAGTGGGTAATGATTTACTTGCCAAAGGATATAATTATCCCTAATAATTAATAAAGAAAATGCATTCTACTTCGCTCGACATTAACATGATGATCATTCTCGCAGACGTACCGTTTACACGACTGATTTTCTCTTTCATTTCGGATGATTCATTCGGGATAATGACGGCAAGTAAGCTGCGCGGGCTCGCTTAAAGTAACGTTCATTTATACGGAAAGCACGCGTGCTCGGCTGCAATTGCGGATACTTGTCCGTGCGGTCGCACGAACGTACCGTGCGGCCCCGGACCGTCCGGTAATGGACGGGCGGGAAATAGCTTTCCGGTAAATGAACACGCGCTATGCCCCCGCATTCTACCCCGGACGACGATTCTCGTTTTCGTGCGACCGAACAGATCGTTAACCACGTGACACGGACGATGCCGTCGACCTCTCCTTCCTTCCGTTTTCTCCACCGCGCACTGAGTGCACCCTGCATCCTGCTTCCTTCCGCTTCATCATAAACTCGCCTGACCACGGCGACCCTCGCGACCCTCGCGTTTTATCATAATTCCGAAAGCTCGTCCCGCACGTTGCCAGTGAAATGTTGACCAACGTATCTTTTTATCGTAAGGTATCCTATGTATATTTAAACAAACGACTTCGTAGATAGTGTGATTTGCGTGATGTACATAACAATGTATAAGAATAATGTTTACCTTATGGAATTTAGATATTAGAGATTTCTCGTTTTTAAAATACGCTCAAAATTGCAATAAAATCATTATCCATTATAATGGATACAAGACACAAAACATATCGACTTTTTTTACGTTCAGCACTTGCATAAATGCTTTTCTTTATTTGTAATATGCAAAGATATATAAAAATTAATTAACGTTATTGTCGAATTCATGCATTTATTTCGAATTACAATTTGTCATTTAGAAATAGGTGTAAACTCTTTAACGAGATAACAAATACAAGAATTTAAACTCGAGTTATGTAGGCCGATGAATTTCGAGCTCCTCGATTGAAGTTTCCTGCGTCATTGTAGGTGAATTAATCCACGTTGAAAGGATATGTCAGAGAGAGTCAATATATATCACGGTAGATTTATTTTCACGCGTCGTCGCCAACCAATTGACATTCGAGTAAATCACCACTCGTGTTTGTCCCTTCCGGGAACAGGCGCATACTAAATTTCTATCTACTTTCGCAACGGGCAATAGACGACGTATCTCGACCGTGAATCGCCACGTCTGATGAAATTCCCGTACGCGACACGAGTTATTAAATTCTTTGATTAGAGACGGGGATACATAGAAAGTTCAACGTTGAATCCGTATGCGAAGGGTTTGTGGCTAGCCACAGGTGGGCAAAGCCGCCCATCCCTTTCAGCCCTTCTTTAGTCTTATGCCGACGATCCCTCGCGAGGTTTTATGTCCGCGAAATATTTAACGGATCGATTGGAGTATGCTAGTATAGGGCATCAACGACTCTGACGATGATCTTTCGTAAGAAATGTCCACGTTCTTCCCGTTAAAATCAAATTAGATAATTAAACTCTATTTTCTTTAATTTTCAAGAATATAAATATAATATCGAAATCACACACAAAGAGACTTCGTATAGGTACAAAATAAAAATTAGCTTAAAATTTTTTTCAAGGGATAACGTCGCGTTTATCCTCATCAATTCTTGGACACGCTGCGGATATGTTCCAGATGGATTTCAGGTGACGAAAGCCTCACTTTCAATTAATTTGGATTTTGGGGCGCTCTATTATGCGCATTATGGCATTACAACGCGAATTCGAATGAGCAAGCGCGAGGCTGCGTCTGACGAAGTACGCTCCGTTACCACTGCCGCCGACTCGAGCCTGACGTTGATAGATTCGTCGTTGTACCATTAGGTAGGATAGACTGCGCAGTTATGGGATGCTTTATTACAATAATGGCCGCCCATTTTCCCGATGAACGACCCGGAGTTCGCTTGCGGTTACGCGGGATACGAATGCCGATGTTCAGAAACTCCGGGTATCGATACCATTAGTCATACTACTTGAAAAATTCGTATCGGCGGACGGCGCTATCAAACTCTTTACACGTCAGATTCTATCATACAAGCAAGGATACTGATGGTCGCAGATATCGGATGTCGATTCGCTTGCTACTTAAAAAAAAAAAAAATAAAAACAAGTATCGGTGCTATCCGTTGATTTTGGAGATTCGGGAACACGAAAGAGTTTTGTTCAATCCGGGAAAGTATGACAAAAATATTTTTAAATATCCTGTACATTTACATTAATTGTTAGCTGGTAAATGTGCTTTCCAAAATAAAAATTCGTTAATTATCTTTTCAAAAGTTAAAGAATTCATGTTGAAATCATATTTAAGTCATATTGAAATCAAACTATTCGTTTAGCGGATTTCCAAATAGGTAGTTTTAAGGTTCTAAAAACACTGTATTTATTTTTATTTACCCTCATTTTTTGTAATGCCGAAACAAAGACTATCGAAACAACGTAAATATCCGCAGAGTATGATCAAACGCAAAAAAAAAAAGAAAAAAAATTCAACTAAATTGAAAATGTCGACGAATCGAAATAACTGAAAATACGATTGCCACTTCAATTATATGAATAATCCGAAAGTCGTTTTAGAGGATCGATCAGTTTTTCGATCGTTTGTTAAACGAATATCGACAGTTCTAGTTGAAATGCATTTATAAAAATTTCGCCACACGCTCTTTGTGACAAGATAATGGATTTTACCCTGTCGTAATTTTATATCGTTGATCAAGAACGATAGGCGCGTTTGTTCAACCACTGTTTTTCGCAAACGTTTTAAATTATTGAGTTTTTATGCCACGAACTGCGCTTTTATTGTAATTGCGGCCTGTTACACATGCTTTTTGATTCTACAAATTAAACGTTGCGGTTTACATGATGACAAATGTTTTTTTTTCTCGAAAACGGTGATCGATACTGGTCGCCAGGCGAAATACACGTGTCTCTCGAAAAATTATATTTTACCTGTATGACCTTTTGAATAGATTGCCTCCTCGCGGTGATCTTTTTTTATCTAATTGTGTCCTGGCGCTTTATGGAGAGACATTGAAAATATTTACTTTGATATTATGTGATTATGTGATTATTTACGTGAGCCAGTTAATTAAATTACTCCGTTGCAATTACTTCGATACGTAATAAAAAGTCTTAACATATATTCGAAAAAGCTATTGTGAGACCCAATAGTGTAATACGCGTAACGTCGCATTTTTCACAGATATACGTTCAATGGTACGTTTACGGCGCGTTTATAGCCCAATCATAATTGCTATTCATTACTGCACGTTGTTTGGTACGGCGATATACGGGCGATTGCCATTTGGAACCTGTCCAAAGTTATTATCACGATCTCACGCGTTTTCACTATGTCGTTACAGTATGCGGTAGACTGCGTACAAGCAATATCATGCAAATCTCGATTTCGCCGCAATTGTATCTTCCAGACAATTTAGACAATTGAATTCGTACAGAATTTGGCGTATACTCTAACCAGTCTACTCGATTTTTATCTCGGTTAAAAATTCTACGTATATGTATATCTCTCTTTGTGTGCGAGATTAAATTTTAACGTATTCATCAACGTTAACATTTAATGTTTAATGTAACAAAGCGAGGCATGCGTACTGTGTACTTCAGAATAATTAATTTTTTACATAGAACGGTTCTTTCAGACGTATTGTTTATTTACATACCCTCGAAACCATTTGTTGTCGAGCTAAAATCATGGAGAGTGGCGAAATTTGATAAATGTCAGGGCCGAGAGGTGGAATCAAATTTCATTTCGCCGCGACATTTTATGCGCCGCCAACGCGAAGTCATAACGAAAGCGCGAGGAGGAGCCGACTAACGAGAACGAATTTTATTTCGCGTTCGTATCCTCCCGGAGATAAACTCATTTTACGAGCGGGACAAATAGAAAAATCCGTGCGACGCGCCGCATTGTTCTCCCGCAAAAGTATGTCGTATGATATAGGCGAAGTCGCGGTCGGAAGTTTATCGCGCTGTCGGAGATTTGTTGTCGAACAAACTGCAATTATCAAGTTACATCATTCAACTCTTAATGCAGGATGTTCAAGTGCCAAATACTAAATAAAAAATATTGGATCGACGTATTATTACAATAACGATGATTGCATATACTTCGAGATACCTACTATTACTCTTGTGTAATTCTTTCAGAGATCGTTCGTCATGATAATTTTCTTAAATTCTAGCAATGTAAATTTTTTTTTTCTAAAATCAAGAATTTTGTCGAAAACCATAATCACGAGTGTGTTCTTTCTATAATTGTAATAGATTCAGCGAGTAGGAGTACACGTTGTAAACTGGCGTGTAATGAGAGCTGATTTCTCCGACGGCAGCTGTCACGTGTAGCTTGTTGGCAAATGTCAGTTTCTGAGACAAACAAAAGGGAAATGACGCGGTTGCGTCGGACAGTTGCATGCATCGCTTGCATCGATAATATTCCTTGTGGCTATGGAAACGTGGTCGCCGCGAATAAAACTACTCCGCATTCGCAAAACAGTCACCCTGATAAACCGACATATATAAACAAGAGCAAAACGATCCTAAACGGCAGATATACATTAACGGAATAAAATAAGACGTAAAAAGTCAATACTTTTGGCTCTTGAAGTCTTTTGAAACCGGTATTTTTCAATTGTAAAGCGGATACACGACTCTTTACAGTTTCGCCGAAGATCGGAACTTCGTCGAGACTGCTCGATTATGCTCGATTTGAAAGGAATATTCCCATAGATCAGCAGCGGGTTGACTCGTACGGTTAGCCGGGCCCTCGAGAATTCCTCGCGGCTGCACCGATGGCGATTAACCGTCAGGCTAATGCCAAATGCCCGCATATAACGCCGGACGCGAGGATAATACCGGATGCACCGTGCGGCGGAGCGGTCGATCGGACGGGCAGCCGTAAATAAACGGATAACGATAGCTCTCGTATCTCCGTGGCGCGAGCGTGAGCAGACGTTTCCGAATCGCGCGTTTACGCACAACGGATTGGACAGCTATGTAATTTCGAGGTGCTGGAGGAGAAGCGAGGCCAAAGCGATATTGCATTCACACGGAACCATGGAGAAACATATGCGCGCGACGAGTAATTCGTGCTTTCATCATTTTGTATTGTCGCGCAAACACTGAACGCGAGATGTTGCGTTTAAGAATAAGATCGTGCGGTGATTACGAGAAAAATAAATTAATTCTCATGATAATAATTCTCTGTTAAAAATTTATAAAAAGCGCGGAAAAATAATTAGGTGAATTCAAAACGGGAGTAAATCAAGAGAGAATTAATACCGAAATTCGATATAATTATTCTAATTAATTTCATTAATATAATTGATGGAATGTTTGCTCTTCCATAGAGGTGGTTTACTATAATAAAATTGAGTTCATTAATTACCATACTGATCTAAATTGATTGCACTTAATTCCCAAATATTTGCACATTGTAAAGTAAAACTAGGTCATTTTCTGTGATTTCAAGATAGGTTCTCGACCGCGTGGGATAAAATTTAATTTCTCTACTTAAAAGTATGAGCGGAAAGGGTCCTGTCGCGCAAGAGCGCTACGTCGCAAAGGCTTTACGTGGCACGAGGCCGGGCTTTCTATTTTATCCTTTTACTTTCGAATCCGGTCGCTTAAGTAAGCGTGTTACTTTTGCGTATGCTCTCTCGCTGGCGCATCCATGCATCGTGCAAGCTATCGGAATCGAATTAACGTCCCTTTACGTTCGCGCAAGGACACTTCAGACTGGTAGAACCAATCCAAATTGTTACGCCGCGCCGCCGCGGCTCAAAGGATCGTTTCGGGCCCTTGAGCAGGGCCCCGCCGATGACGCGACGTTCTCTGCACGATCACTGGAGCGGAAACGACGTCTCGCTAATATACGTTAACTTTCGGGAAACGTAATTGCCGATATTGCTCGTTGAACTCTTCGGATGATTGATCAATTCGACGCGATAGTTTCGATTACAATCAATGACATTGTATATCAACATATGTTACAACATATTGCAACACCTCTTGTTATTCCCGAATGTTATATAGCGATAAAAAGTCATCAAAATTACAGAATGATTTTCTGATATATAATCTGCATAAATTTTCTTATATCACATGTCTTTATTTTAATTTAATCTTAACTTTAATCAATTCGCATCGTTTCTAAAATTTCTCTTAAAAATGCTTACAATGTAAAAAGTAAAATTTCACTTCCGTTTGATTTTACATTACATGAGAAATGATTTTATACTTCTTTAAAAAAGTATGATAATTACGAGTATAATTTTTATAATTGATTCTGAATCATTTCTCAGAGATTGATTTTATCCGCCAGAACGGAACAGTTTCTAGCAGTTTCGGCAGTTTAAAACGGCGTTTGCCACGATTCCCGGCACCTATTATCGGTTTCGTCAGCAATATTGCCCACGTACCAGCGATCTTGTAACGGCGAAAGTATCAACTACGGTTATTTCCAGCTGTTTACTTCCATGCCGCGTGGTCAACGCAAGCAATTACACCGTGCAAAGTTTAGCCAGAGTTGCTCCAATTTGCACTCAGCAACAGAAAGGAGGCTTTTATATGCAGAGTGGACAGCGAATGCCTATCCTGTTCAAAATATTCGGTTTTTAAGTGTTTCCGTGTTATTTTTTCTTACAGATATAAATCAGAAGACCGGAGAAGTTTACGATTAAATGTTCTCTCTTCGAAAACTATAATTTGTTTTCCCCTGTCTTGATAATATTTATTATTTAAACTTTAAGAGAAGTCGACTTCGAAATGTAGAAAATCGAGAACATTGAAAAGAGTTATTAAACGATTGACTATTCGCCAACTCGTGGCAGTAAAAGTTCAACGAAAATCATTTATATAATATGCTATTTCTAATGTATATTTTATGTTGTAAACATTTTTAAGAGAACATTTCCTGTGGAATTTAAATTTTCATCTCAGTTTCCATACAAGTTTAAAAAACAAAAGAGATAGTAATCAGATAATTATTTATGGCATACTATAACGCTTTACCACACGTTCGTTCATTATACCATGTTGTTCCGTAATACCGCTTAACGTTTATTAACGTTTAATAACGTTTACAGCTTGGGCCAATGTTATCTGATAGCCCTGCGCGATGTTCAACTAACTTTTTAATGGATAATGAACTTGTTATCGTACCCCCCCATCCTACGGATATTTAAATTTGTTGGCTAATTACACGGACTTTATTTTTCGCTCGGTTATTACCGTGATTTCGGTATCGCAAATGGCGGTGTTTTCCCATAGGGAGTTAATTGAGCTAATTTCGGAACGCAAACCTCTTTACACAGCTATTTTATAATGCGATCGGTATACGATAGATAAATATGTTAGCAAGTGCGCTGAAGCTAAAATAATTAAAAATCTACTGCAACTGATGATTAAGTAACATAAACAATTTTTTAATTAACTAATTTTTTTATTTAAGCCAATCTCTGAAATTAATTTAAATATCTCTTAATACATACATATGCGTTACGAGAACTATTCTCCTTTAAGGACGTTCTCTCGTCCTTATACTAGAGAATATCGAATTTCTTAGGATTTTCTTGAAACTGTGAATATACGTTAATTTAGGGGTGCTTTATGCGTGGTATAAATTTCAGTACCTCTTCCGGTATAAAAAATCAAGATACTGAGCCTCAAAATTTCAACTTTTACTAATGAAAAGGTTTTCCAGGCCAAACGGTAAGAGATACGAGGTTGGCCAAAAGGACCAAAGTTGCTCCTCTCGTCGAGTTCTATAAGGAAAAAATGCCAAAACTAAAAAAAATTAAATTAAAAAAATTTTTTTTTTTGAAACTTTGAGGCTCAGTATCTTTATTTTTTATACCGGAAGAGGTATTGAAATTTATACCACGCATAAAACACACCTAAATTAACGTATATTCACAGTTTCAAGAAAATCCTAAGAAAATCGATTTTCTCTAGTATAAGAACGAGAGAACGTCCTTAAGGATGGTCACGAGACTTACGAAGATCGTTCTTGTTTGAAAGCGATTGCCTGTTATTCGAATTCGTTTGAATGAAATTCCGATCGCCTGCCCAAGCCTTTGTCCTGAAGCAGGTCTCGTGCTGGATTTCAGGAATTTATCAATATAAATTGGATTCATTCTTCCTCTCGGTATGGTGGTTGGTAAAAGAATCATTATGCCGGCCGGTATTTCGAAAAAATTCGTACGCGCTTACGTCAAGCATCCAAAAAATGTTTACCCGTAGAATTCTCGATCTTCAATTATCGAATTGCATTGAAAGTACACAAGACGTCCCGCGATCACCAGCTTTTTTTCTAACGACTAAACCTTCGAGGACTAAACCTCGCAAAAACTCCCACATTTTATATTAACGTAAAAAAACGAAGCGAAAAAGGACCGGATATCGTTTTTCATGAGCTCGCTGAAATATAACGCGCGTGGCACTATTGATTCACACTCGTTGCCATCAAAATAAACCAATAATTTTTTGACACCACTATTTTTTTCATACGGTTTTGCGACGTTACTCACAATACATATACGAAGGTTGTTCAAAAAGTTCCCGAACTTTGGCTTTATAATTTTTGGGGATTTAGTTACAACTTTACTTAGTCGGCTTATTGTTAGTTAAAAGATAAGGCTGACTAAGTTGTAAGTAAATCCCAAGACAAAGTTGGGGAAGCTTTTGAACAGCTCTCGTACATATCTTGGTTGCAGCGAGAACATTATTCGTATCGTGACGCAGCCACGTTTCGCGAATATGCGAGTCACCACCATTATTATCGGCCATCATTCGACCTGGTACTTACAGTGCACTCTCAGCTTCCATCGGTCCTCGATACCGGCTTCCGGCAGCTTCGGATTCTCGGCACGACACACCAGGAACTTCCCCTCGTCCTCCACCGTCGGCGTGAATTGCAGACTCACGCCATCCTGCAATTGCGAATAGCAGTCATTCGTCTTCGTTGCTCGCTCGGGATACTGATTTATCAGAAGTTCCTACGAAGCTCGCTTCGCGCCTTTTACGCGGATTGACACGGTCGAAATTTTCAATAATTCTTTTTGCAATCATTTTTCTCTATTGATTAATCGTTATTAACATTGAAGCATACATTTTGACATATCTGTGTTGATCTGTGCAAAATGTGAGAAAATATAAAATTATATTAGATTAAGATTAAAGGTAGTAGATAAATAAATAATTTCCATTCTAACGGCTAATCGCATTTAACGCATCAAATCAGAATAAATGTAACTAAACTTTAAATTTATATAATGCCGAATTTCATATCATTGCAACCTCTTGTTACTCTATCACATTGATTTATCCCTGCTTCGCAGTATAAATATAATCGTCGTTTTTTGCTTGTATAATATCTCATTATGGAGATTACAATCAGGACGAATCGTAACGCAAGAAGTACAGAGAATAAACGATTTTCATAACATTTCCGTGTCGCTTTCCAATTTTTTTTTCACTCTCCCGTCTCTCCCTCAGTGACGGGAAAATTGCGGTCGCGCTGCATTTTTTGTTTTATCGTCTCACATAACTAGCAGCTCGCGCTGTTTACGAGACTTTAAACACGGCGCCGAACAGCCCAGCAAAGCGTACGTTTTATCGTAACAGTGAGACCGTACATTTTTCAAACGCGAACAATGGACGCGTGAAATGTTAAAATAAATACGTGCGTTTTCGTTTCCAGAAATGTGACCGTGTTTGCTTTCGCGCGCGTGGTCGCGCTCGCGAAAACCCGGAGTCGAAAATTTACGGGATATAATATCGCTTTAGCATTATTATTTTCGAAGCTTTTTCATTTACCAGTTATATTTGAGGTCACCGCGTATATCATTCTTTCTTTTTTTTTTACAGCACAATTTTCTCGGACTTTATGACGATTCTTTTATCATTTGTACACGTGACTTCTCCGGGAACGCCCTTTTTCGAGAGCTCGTAAAATCGATAACAGGCGCTCTGATTAGAATATCATCGGAAGATGCAGGGAAAATAAGCGCGATTCACGGCAACAGGGACGCTACACGACGATTTCTCGCCTCGACAAAATTGATTTAATGCAAATTGCGAAACTGCACTGAATTTCGTTGACTAAACGCGACTGTTCCAGGTATTAATCCCGTTCCGTAAAATTTCCATGACAATCGAATCGTTGCCACGAGGGAGTTCGCGTAATGCTTTCTTATTTCGCACGGAGTTTACTTCCGAGGAAAGAGAGCCGGGGTCGCGAATACCCGATTTTTCCCATCGAGAAAAATCGACCACGTCATCGCATTAATGACGCTCCATCGGTCCTGCTTCTCCGATGAAATTTTCACTCTCATCGTGTAGCGGAAAAAAATGCGCCCTTTCAATCCATTTTATTTCTCAATTTACACGTCACAATGTTAAATTGAATTTTTTACAAGCTGCGCAGATATTATTTATTAATGATATTATTATTAAAGCACGTCGTATCCTCGTATATATTACTGTTGATATCGTATCATTACGTGAAAGAACTTTCGTAATTAATCTTACGCAACGGACATTAATCTTCCGCAATTATATTACATGCAATTTTGTAAATTAGAATGCGCACATTAAATTATATATTTAAATTAGACAACTACTGTTATGCATTAATTTAAAGATATCCCGAATTGTAAAACCATCAGAAAAATACCAAAAACGATTAAAAACAATGTGTCCCGTGATGGAAATTATTGTAAGTTTTTAATATTGCGAAGTTTTATTTGACTACTGCGCGTAGTGAAAAATTTTCTTACGTACTATTCTTAAACTTTTATTAAAACTTCAATAAAAATATTTTTAATACAGCTGTTTTATTTATATACAAAACTATCAATCCGTTTAAAAATCCTTCCATACATCGAGCGAAATGAGTATTGCTGTAACTAATTGATATCTCATCGTGGAAAAAGAATGGCAAGAACGTGGAACGAGTCGCGGAATATCTCTCCGCTCTTTGAAATGCCGCATTTCAATTTCAAATATCGTATCGACGTACGCTCGACGGAAACGTAAACGGCCAGCTTGAACGAAAAACGAGATATGTGTCGCGCTATCCAGAGGAACGCGCTCTCGAGAACGCGCTTCTTCACGGAATTTATGACGACACAGCCCAAAATTTCGGTACCGTTACTCATGCAGATTCGCGGACGGAAAATATGCGCGGATGCAGACCATGTGTGTGGTTTCGTGCGCGAGTGTGTACGTATACATGAGCGTGCGTGCATCCACCTTTTCTCGTCGCACCGCCCTGCACATCAAATTCCAACCCTCCTGGTATTTTCCGTTTTCCTACATTCTTTTCTTGTCTTTTCCTTCGCTTTTTTACCCACTTTTTCTACGTTAATGTCGCACTTTCTGTTTCCCGCGCGAGTTGGTCGAAAACAATAGGAAAAATGAACATAAGGATAAAAAAAGAGGGAAGCAAGACTCGGCGAGCTCTGGGAAAAATTAAAATCAAATCCCTATCGGGTAGGTAGGTGCTTGGGCTGGCTGGTCTCGGTTGTGTGCCGGCCACGTTCCCGGAATTCAAAAAAACTTCGACCGGAGTTTACCGGCGAAAATTCCGGCAATGTCTTAGCCGGTAGTACGGAATTTTCGAAATTCCGGTTCGCATGGTCGGATTACGCTGCTGCGTATCTCATGCATCCCGTATAAGATTATGCGTTTAATTAAGGGCGACTCGCAAGTCGGCCAACAACTATATGGATAATAGCGAAATATAATGTGCAATAATAGATAAAAATGATTTTAAAAATCAGTAGATAATCAAAACAAGAAGAAAATACTATTTTTTAAGCACCAAATCAGTCCGTGAGTATTTTTGACGAATTTTGAAATAAAATAAATCAAATATAGGTCATCTTTTAATTAATAGTGTGAAAACATTTCTTTATTATTAATTTTGTTTCTCTAACTCACAATTTTTTTATTCTATCAGAAAAATTAATGACACCAAACGTGTCTGTATAAATTTACACAAATACATTTGAATTTATGGACTAATTCATTAATTCTATTCAAATCGATATCCTTTATGCTCGAGAGAATAAACTAACATTTTGACAGAATATCCTGTCCATTTGCAAAACGTAATTGTTCGTTATGTATAGGTAAGACGCAATTTGCGTAGCGCATTCCACTCCTTTGTGCAACGCCACTGTTACGATCCCCGTGAAAGGTCCGGGATTAACTTCTTCTTACCTACGTGATGGAGACACGGATGGGAGGAAGGGCCATAGAGACAGAGAGCCCTTCCATCTTTCCATGTACATACACACCTCGCAAATGTATACACACACCGACGTTTGTGTACGGACAAAACCACAGCACGGATCCGCTCGCTCGGAAACTCGCCTGTGTCTTCAGTTACCCGGTATATTCGCCCCCGAGCAAGAAAGGTTTCCACAAGGCTTTGCCTCGCACATGTTAAATACATTTGTGCGGTATCACGCGGTTAACGATGTTTCACCGTCATGGAGTCATCCGCTAGTTAGCCGACTTAAAAAAGCGAACGAAATTCCATTGTAGACCGCCGGCTCTCTATATAAATAAAATTACCATCTACTATCGACCGAAAAAAAATTTGAAAAATTCATCGCTATTAAGGCTAAACGAGAAATGCATTAATCGAACGCCCTATATAATAAAATTAACAGCAGAATTCAAATAGTACGACGCGAATAGCGAATATTTCTCGTGCGTTTCGGAAACGTCGCGTCGCCGGAATTTTTTAAAACTATTTCTATCACGATTCTCTCTTGCCAGAAAATAGATGCCAGGAAGGCGCGATTATATTTTCGTATTTCCTATCTTAATACAAAGGAATGCGTGTCTTATTCGTAAGATGAATATTTGTCGCTCGTCGCTCGTTCTATTCGCCTTCCGAGAGGCGAAATAAATGCGCGGTCGTTTCTTCACGTTGCGCTCTTTATTCCTCGTTTCCATCTGCCGCGTTAAAAGCTCGACGTAGCACAGTGGGCCAAAACGGCAATCTAGCTGGACAAAAGTCGATTTTCGAAGATTAATATTTCTTAAAATAAACGATTATATTTTTAAGAAAGATATCTGATAGTTTATTTTTTACAAAATATTTACCATTTACACTTGTAGTTGTGTTATAACAATCATTTGAATACGTCGTATAAATGTCATCTCGCAAAACGTTAAATCATTACGTTAGCAGCGCTTGAGAAAGAAAGAAGTATTCTGCTTATATTGAAGAATATTAAAACTTTAAATTAGATAAATATAGAGAAAGGTATATATTTTTAAATTTTATTAACAAATTTTAATAATAGTTTTTTAATAATAGCGGTATTTTAAGTCAAACATTGCCGATTTTTAATTATAAAATTTTCAAAGTATGAAACTTAGAAAGGTCTACAAAAAAAACGCTGTGGATTGCTGCCGTCATTTTACCAGCATATTATTCCTTAGACATTTCTGAGTTTTATCCTTGAAAACTAGCTGCCACTAAGTGCCGCTCTCATAGATACAGCGTTTTTTAGAACTCGCAACTCGTCCGTTTGCGTAAAGATACACGAGACGGTCTCGCGCTGCGCGTGTACTTGGCGAGACTACCGTGTCTCTTGATATTGACATCTATCTATGGTTATCTATAGTTATTTATTTTACATTTTATTTATTTCGACATGCCTTATTCATTTCACTTTTTTATGTCTTTATTTTTCTCACAATTTATTTATTTCCATATTTCTTTATTATAACTTTTATTTATTATCTTTCTCTTTCACATGACTTTTATGTCCGTTTATCACTTGCGAATTAGTGTCATCGTTGTTATTGTTAATATTGTTTATCGTACACCGTTGCAGCAATTATAGATAACCATAGATAGATGTCAATATCAAGAGACACGCGGTAGTCTCGCCAAGTACACGCGCAGCGCGAGACCGTCTCGTGTATCTTTACGCAAACGGACGAGTTGCGAGTTCTAAAAAACGCTGTATCTATGAGAGCGGCACTTAGTGGCAGCTAGTTTTCAAGGATAAAACTCAGAAATGTCTAAGGAATAATATGCTGGTAAAATGACGGCAGCAATCCACAGCGTTTTTTTTGTAGACCTTTCTAAGTTTCATACTTTGAAAATTTTATAATTAAAAATCGGCAATGTTTGACTTAAAATACCGCTATTATTAAAAAACTATTATTAAAATTTGTTAATAAAATTTAAAAATATATACCTTTCTTTATATTTATCTAATTTGAAGTTTTAATATTCTTCAATATAAGCAGAATACTTCTTTCTTTCTCAAGCGCTGCTAAGGTAATGATTTAACGTTTTGCGAGATGACATTTATAGGACGTATTCAAATGATTGTTATAACACAACTACAAGTGTAAATGGTAAATATTTTGTAGAAAATGAACTATCAGATATCTTTCTTAAAAATATAATCGTTTATTTTAAGAAATATTAATCTTCAAAAATCGACTTTTGTCCAGCTAGATTGCCGTTTTGGCCCACTGTGCGTAGGAGAGCACATGTGCGCATCAACGAGTCACGCTCGCCTTCTGGCCGACGCAATAGCCAGTAGTAATACTCCTTGGACCGGATCACAGACTTGCGACGAGATAGATAGCTGCTGGCATCGAAAGCCTTTCAGGTTATTGCTGTCACAAGCAGCAGCGAACGTTGAAGTACGTAAATGCGGCTTAGTGCCACCGTGGTGGACTCGATAAAATTTAGTAGCCAGTGTTACCACTGGAGAAAGTCGCCACCGCCTCGTACGAGGTAGAATGTAAGACGCGGTGAAATTGCAACCGAGAGCTCCGATCCTTTTGCTTTCATTGTCTGCTCTACTGTCAATCGAATTATTGATATAAAATTGTCGAAAAAAATTAACGCATTTTTCTTACAGATCTGAGCAAGTGCATTCATGTAGCAAGTGCAGCATGCGTGTAAAAGAACAAGTCCGTCCAACAAGTATTTTCGAAATCTCTGAATCTAAAAAAAAATAAAAAAGAAAGCCTATTCATATAAATGCCATTTGACTCAAGCTGCTATCTGCACTTAGACGTACTCGTTTCCACAATGTCGTTCAAGTATTCGCAATTAGATATGCCTGCCGGAAACTTTTAGCAGAAAGCTCGTGTAATAAATTTTACTGCGCGCAAATTGCGCGACGACCGCTTTCATTACACGTGCTTTCTCGTCAAATAAGCTCCGCAGGGAATGAGCTTTTAATTGTAAAGCGCAGCAACGGATATCTCGTTGTTCGCGAGCGATTTTTAATATATCCAAAAGCGTTGAGTTTCCAAGAGAGATGAGGTTTTTAATTTGTTTCTGTAAACGTGCGCGCGTAAACGGCCATCATTTTACTCCTGTAATATCTCGCCGTGCCTCGTTATATTATCTTTATTGCGTTTGTCTCGGACAATTTTTCGGACTCGCTCGCGTATCGCACGACGCTATATATGCTGCACTATTACGATTATTATATTTCTGATAAATTCCTGTCGCTCTTCGCGCGACGGCTCATGATCAAATTCCGCATATAATAACGCAGTATTGAAATTATTTATGCGGCCGATTAATTCCTCATGATTGTCATCATTGTCGCGTAAAATTGCGCAGCGAGGACAAAGGCCTTGCGCTTCTCGCGAATATTAAATGAGGAACATGCTGTTGGAATTCGTCGAATTTATCGAGCTATGTGAAGTGTATTAGAAATCAAATAAACGCAAATTATTATTGGAAAAATGTGACCAGTACGTGGCGATCTTATATTTTGTCAAATTGAGCTGAAAAAATGACCGAAAAACGCTATAATAAAGATATTTTTCGATACTTTTTATTTATGAGATTATTCTCATAAATACATACATACGTACATGCGCACGACACATTGATTACTTTCATGTCTATTACTATATCGTTAATAGTTTGAGTAAAAAAATAGAGAGGAAAGAGAGGATTTTTTCACAAATACAAGTGTCGACCGAAAAAATGCTACAAAAATTGCAAGGAATATTGGATTTTGCATTTTTTGTTGTCAAGTCGAATAACGAGAGACTGACGACATACCGAAAGCGGCTGTGAAATGCCGACAATGAGAAATTTCCGGCCGGTCGAAAAATAATAATTCACCGCGTGCCGCGCGCGCGTAAATGGAACTTTCGTTTCGTGACGCATATTTCTCGTCGGGCGAGATATCGTGCGGCATATTTCCACTGGCGGAGCGACGCGGCTCGTGATAAAACTGTGAGTCTAATAACTCGTGATGATAAAATCCGTCGACTAAATAATGCGCGAAACTACGACAAATTAGTACTCGAGATGCCCCCATCTGCCCGTGAATTATTACAGAGGAACTACGATTCTATCCGAAATTGAATCCGAATCAAAATAATTTGCCATCAATCAATATTTTCACGTGCTAGAAAGGAAGAAAAAAGATTTTAAGAATATATGAAATATCGGCTTTTTCAGAATCATTATACTGTTTCGCTGTAACAATTATTTGAATTTCTACACGACAAGAGTTTCGATGGATGAGAACGTTTATAATTTTTGTACAACTAAATAAAAAACAGTATGTCTGAAATACCCCAACTGGAATTAAAGAGTAAGACCGAGACGGATTATACGGAACGTCCCGGTGTTTTTCTCACGACGCATTCGTACTCAACATCCCGTAAAAATAATATGGTTGAGGGATCGTCACGTTTTGCGTGCCGCCCATGCCACGTTGAATGTGTACTACTACTCCTTAATCCAGTAGTACAGCTCGAGCAAGCGTGAAGACAGTCTTATGGTCCAGTGATGTTTCAACCGTGCGGATAAAAAAGATGAAAAGGGTATTAACGTTAAGTAAATGCATTTGCTTTCATGTAGCGAAATGTATGCCGAAATTTACTTTAGCGCTTCTTTTTACCTGGTAAGATGTAATCTACAAACGCGATTACATAAGTCGTTTGCCAGTTGCTTCAATGTTAGAATTCCTCCTCTTGGCTTACACTCGTTTAAAATTAACGACTGGTAACGACTTCCACGTTAAGTACCTTTCTGAGCTATTTCTCCTCTTCAATACTTTAAATAATCCTTGAAATTAAAAAGTTCTTTAGACCGGTTTCCAGCGAAGTTCAATGAAATTTTAATTTATAAACTAATTGCTATAGATATTATATTTTGAGAGATAAAAAATTATGACGCATTAAATGTTCATCAAAGAAGTTGGCAAATAAGGAAAATGGGAAAAAGATCTACCTTTTAGACGCACGATTTTTAGATCTTTCATAAATTTTTTATGACGTACGTAGCTGCAAGGGGCCTTTGTCTACCTGGCAGCTACCTGATAACGTATTTAACAGATGTGTGGCACGTTTATCCTCGAGCGGGTTAATTTACATAGGAGTCGAGTGCATGCTTGTAGGCGCGAGAAGCGTTTTAAGGTCAATTTATATTCGCTGGTAGCATAACTGACGCGATAAGATAATACCTTTTCACGGAAAAGGTATTATCCGCTGTCGTGTATTATATGCATATATAAGACGAAAAGTCTTAAGAAATAGTTTCTGGTAATAATCTATTATTTAAAAAATAAATATTTTCAACGTCTTTCCCTTTCACTTCAATTAATAATATAAATATGTATTGCATGAATATCAATACCAAACAAAGAGCACAAATATATCTAATATCAGTTTTGTAATTTAAGTTTATTTTTATTATACTTGAGATTTCTCTTCTCGATTATCACGAGCGTTAGACATGAGTATAAGTAATAACCGACACTTGTCGTTTTCGATATTCGATTTGCATTACGTGCATTTCGGATAAATAGAACTGTCACATAAAAATAAAATTCCACGAAATTTTCGATTGGCAGCAAATGCTGTAATGTCACGTGAAAATATAAATCGATTTTTATTCGCGTACTTTTATGTAGACTTTCTACCTTTTCTTGAACGCTCGCGTGCGTCACGACGCTGCATCAAAGCGTCAGTTATTGTCGTCGTTACTATCGTTATTACTCTCGTCGCCACCATCTCTCTCGTAGATGGCCAAACACGCGTGAGGGTGATTGCCCGCGAGGGCTCTTTCCCTATAGACTAATAGATTCCACGAATTAGGCATCGCCATCCGAGCCATCGCCGTTGCCGGCGCCATCAAGACAACGTCGGTGATGCCTTAACCCAAGGACCGGCGATGTCTGATTAAACACGGAGCAATTCCCTTAAAACGGCGCGATAGTGCCGGGCTATCAACCCCGAAAAGAGGGAGAGAAAGGAGGAAGGAGACGAGGGTGAGAGAGAAAGAGAGAGAAAGGGAGCCGATCCGTGTTTATCCATTTTATTCGGATCGATCCAGCATCCCCCACGAGAACCGTTTGGTCGCACAAGAGTGCCTCGATTAATGGAATATCCTCTTTGTACGCTTTTCCAATAATCGATTAACGAGTAAAGAATTTCATGTTTCCTTTCTGTAACGCGTCATTCTATAACAATCTCTAACAAGGCAAGTTCGCGCTTGGTGAACGTGATATTTTAATAAGATCCGCGAGTCAAATTAAAGTAAGCTTATGAGAAAGTTCCATATTTGAATTGTTACGCGGCGTATCCTTTTTCTTGAGTTTGTTTTCCAGAGCATTTTCGATGATAAAGGCTTGCAACAGTGATTCCTAAAATTATTCTAAATTCCATGTATGTATTCGAAATTAATGCGCCGATACTGGCAACATTCAAATCGCGTATCTAATTATAATTGAACTTAAGCGGGGGAAGAGGAGCGCGCAACGCGAACAAATATTTCTATAGGCGATCCGTGATCCCCATTCGCCATCATTAATTATCCCAAAACACACAATTGTCCCGGCCAGTGATCGAACGCGTGTTGACAAACATGTTTAGCAAACGCGCACGCAATGCTATGCAATTCATGCGGGCCGATTTTCGAGGCTACACTTCCTCGAGCATCATTATACATTCGTCGGCGACGATTATTGATGACACCGATCCCGATCAATCCAACGCTCCCAGATGGCTCGCGATCGCAATTACACGGACGCGCCGATAAATTATTATCAAGCTGTCTGTCACCCCCATGAAACTATTAATTCAGTCGCGCCGGTGCATCGACGCGCCGATAAATTATCACGGCCGTCCGCTCGTGCGTCTCTCTCCGCGCATACACATGCCCCTATACCCTTCTTTTTTATGTACATATTTTCTTTCTGCAATATTCGCGGCGTTATTTAACGACCGGCCGTTTAATGAAAATTTTCCCGGTCGGAACGGGGCATTCATCGCGCCGACAAGATCCTGACATGACCGATGATTTATTTGTTTCGACGACACGGTCGTGGCTTTTCGATGCAATCACCCGGCAAAATGTCAAAATGTTTCGATAGATCCACGGACGTTCGCGATATTCGGCTTTGGATACCGAGTATCTTCCGTATCGATAGTTTTACCGTATTATCGAAATTTGAAAGATGAAAAATCGTGGTGCGGAATAATTCTGAAATTGTCTGTGCATTTCCGCGACGCATGTCAATTATTCTATTGATTTTTGTTATTAACTTGTTGTGTGCGGTGTAAACTTTTTCTTTATTTATTACAAACAATAATATTACAAAATTAGTGAACAATGCCGATTGCCATTTAATATTGAATGAGAGAAAACATGTCTGATGTGAAATTGATGCACACCTAAGCAGATACAGTGTAATGTTTTTATCACGTGCAGTTTTTATTATTGAGTTTAATTTTCCAAACAATTTCAATTAATTTCCGCATTGTTTTGAAACAACATCCCAGCAAAAGGTAACTAAATTACTAAAAATTACAACAATCAGTAAAAATTTTCCGCGCTCGTGATGCTCTTTTAACGGAAATAATTTAAAAGCGTACGAATATCCTAATTAATTGCCACAATTGTACACGTAGTCGCTTTGTCTCGAATGCGCACTGGGGGCTAACACACTCAATTCTGTTATGCGAATGCTCGCATTTGTAGGTTCTCGTGCTGATTTCATTAAAGTTCGAGTCGATTTTTTTTTTTTTTTTTTTTACAAGAGATTGGGTACACCGACTATTCTGCATTGGAATAACATTCTCATTTTAATTAAAGTAGTTTGAATGAACAGAGCATGCTAGATATACTGCATTATCTTCCAATTTTAAGTATTAAAAGCCAACTTAGAGAAACTGTTTCAGTATTAAAACGTTAAATCAATTTCTTCAGATTCGATCTTAACTTAAAGTCATATTTTAAATAAAATTGTATATAAATTTTACAATATATATAAATTTTAATGATGAAAAAAAGATATTCAATTCAGAAATTCAAAAGGAGTCTTGGGAATGATGAGCTTCTTCCGCTTAGCGGAATTTTCAGCGAAAAATCAACTCCGAATTTATCAAATAGTGATAGCTGCAGATTTGCAGAATAAGTGTGGAGTATTCTGTATACGTTCTATTACTCTCTGAAGACTGCTAGAAGTCTTTATATAAAAGAACCCTCAGTTCATCGTCCCTCTTCGTAAATATACTCTTCGTCTTTCTGCCGACATAATCGAGAGGAAAATACGTTTTCCCGTACACGGCACGTGTATGGGGAATCCAATCCTTCTTAGGGTGAAATAAAAGGTTCTCGCGAGTACCTCGCAATAAAGATGTTTCTTATATATTTTCAACATATGACTTTCTCTTATATTATCCCGGAGAGATAGAGAAAAAGAGAAAGATGGAGGAGAGAGAAAGACAGACGTTGTCTTAAAAAAGAAAGAATCTTATTGCTTGCAACTCGCTACGTCTCGATATTAAAACAAGCATCATCTCTGCTTCTAGATCGACAGCTGTGAAGAAAAACGCGTATCTTGTTCGATATAATTAAGTTATCAATTACAAGTTGAGAGAAGTAAAGCTATCGCCTATCGATTTTATCTCGAAGATACGCAAGTCCAATCCATCCGTCAAATCGCAAAGAATATCTGCGTGAAATTCTTTCGCTGTAGCGTCTCCCGCGGGAAGAGGATCAAAGACGTTAGGACTTTACCTGTCCCGACGATGAGGGGAAAGACGAGCTGGATTTATAAGATGGCAGCCGATTTCTTTCGAGCCCCCCCAGTTTGGCCGACATACGAGAAACTTTCTCCGCGATTATTCGCCTCTCTGTTTCATCCCCGAGGATTTTGCCGACTGTTATCCCGATATCCGGGACGATCTCCTTTAAGGGACGCTTTAAGGAACGAGCTTGGCAACGAGTCCGAGATGGATGTTACAGAGGAATGTTCGAACGCGCACGTTCTTTGAACCGTCTTGCACAAAGATCCCCTGCCGTAAAAATTATTATCAAAATTCCGATCTGCCACGTACAGAATTCTACGCATGAGCATTATACGTCAACCGTGCACCAGGCATCGAATGATTCGATATTTGTGAACGAAAAAAGCGAAAAGAATCAAGTATTGAAAAAATCATCAAAGGCGAATTATGTGATGCCAACGTATAATTAGACAAACGGTCTTCTCGTAGTACGCTTTCGTGTTTAATCTCTATCTGTAACAGGCACTTTTAGTGCTTTTTCATTCGTGAAACCCTTCGACGCGCATGGACGAATGTACGTCTTTCAGAAGTAATAGAACCTAAAATTAGTGCGAGATCGTGCGAGTGAATCCCGACTGAATGGAATTGCGTTAGCCGTGTTTCAACAGTTCACAGAGCCATCCAAATTCCGACAGAGTTTACTCTCTCTCTCTCTCCAATTTCAATAAAAAGAAACAAAGAAAATATTTTTAATCTATTCTATTTCTAAATACATAAAAAATGTATTTAGTACCTATATGTGTCATATTTCAATATTAATAAAAATAGATTTAATTGAACAGGCATTTTGATAATGAAAATATAATACTGAATAATATAATATCTCGATAATAACATATTAACGTTCATTTTATAAAGGACGCAAATAAAATATGTATTTTATACATACATAATGCGAGATTCTGTCCGCGATCAATCTATTGATCGACTTGCACTTAACCGCGGCTTCCACTGCATCGGATTAAATTCTCTCTCAAAGGGAAGCAAATCGGTATAGATTTTTATTCCGATCTCTGGAGAGTGGCTTGAAGTTATGCCAGCCGACGCGAAAAACGATCTCCACGATAATACGTAAGACAGAACACGTCGAGAATTACGATCCCTGTCGCTGGCACGCTACCACGCCTGCCGCATCGTCGAGTAGGTATTTTTTTTTTCAGAGCCATTCCTCTTTACGCGGAAAATTTTCTCCGCGTCGCTGTCCAACGCATTTCTCACGATTCTCGATTCTGCCTTAACCGTGCGAACGCGTGACAATGTAAAATCAATAACGGGATTCGGGATAATACCGATCGAACCTTTATCCGGTCAGAGAAACGTTCGCGGCTCTTTAACGCGGAAATAACTTGGAACGTTACCGAAGTAAAAATTCTTTTTGTTCTCTCTTCGGGTGGTTTGTTCTAACACGAGATATTAAAAATCTGGTGCGTCACCGATTTTGTAACCGAGCGGTGCTATTGCCAAGCTTATAATGTCAAAACCGGGACGTGTAACGAGGAAAAGGGAGAAAAATATCCCGGAAATAATCACCACTGCGCGAGGTAATATCCCACGGAAGGACTTATCGCAATTATCAGGCGGACAGTTCCCCGTGATCCAATTAATTATCGGACGCGGTCCGAGATATTATCGCGCCGCGGCGGAAGCCCGGCGCGATCCTGGCGAACATCATGTTGTTCCTTAACAGTTTGAAATTCGCTGTAGTTTTCGCAAAGCGAAACTTTCGAATTCAATTTGCGGCGTAAAAACTTACGGCGCGTATCCTCGCTCGCTAAGTAGCTTACGAGATCTTTTATTAATGGAAATCGATTATTTCCGGTTGTCGCCCGCAACGTGTTATTATTACAAGACTGGGGCGCGAATAGTGCTAACGAAACTGTCGATCGCCCGATTTCGTGTGGTTATTTTTATCTCGATGTATTAATATCACAATCATATCATGGCTAAATAATATTATTTTCATTCTAAAAGTCACGTCAAAAATATCTTGATATTCATTAAATATAGTTTTTTCTTTTAATGGCGTATATCACATCAATTCAGATATCATTAAAAAATTGAGTTACAAATTTAGTTACTTGCACGTTTGTAAATGTGAATTTGAAATGCAAATAATAATATGGATTATATTACAGCATCCTTCAAACTATTATAGGAAATAAGTCGTAAGATTATTTCAATTATCACATACAGAGTCTACGAGAAAAAGTTTTGATTGAAGCAAACGCTGTTATAGATAGAACTTTTAATTACAAATCCCCGGGGAAAGCTTTCACGGACGATCGGCTGAGAATCGCTGACATAGATGATACAGGATGTAGCCTCGAGGTGCAATTCCAAATTATCGCGGGGATAAATATATAGCGAATAAGGGGCGCGTCCAATCTCCCCCAGTTAATCGTCCCGAAGAAACAACCTCGTCAGGGGATCTCCATTCCATCGTTTCTATACCGGAAACCCATTTATGTAGACATCGTCTCTTCGCCCAAGGAAGGGAGAAATAGCGAATTTTGTCAGTATAATGGCGCGTATGGCCTAATCTTTCCAGTAGTGTCGTATAAAAGTCGATTGAGCTTTTTGTCATTGGGCTCGTTACACGTTTCTGATCTTACGAGCTTGCTGGCTGATCCACCTTCGAGCAAAGAGCCGCAATGACCTCGTTTCTTCCTGCATTCTAGCGCGAGATCACTCTGACGATGGAAAATCGCCGTTAGTGTTCCTTGCGACAAAGCAAACGACTTAGAGAAATACGGTCCGGTTTATTCTTATTCTTTCCTTACGTCGCTTCGTAATGCGGATAAAATAAAATTACGACGACATACGAAATAATACAAGCCCAGGGAATAGCGAGAATTAATTGCTAATTAATGCCATGATTACGTGACAAATCGCTTTTTGTGTTTGCAGTTACAATTAATTCTCTGCTTTAGCTAAATATGCATTTTCGGTGCGAATGTAGTATTTCAGGTATACGCCCATTGTACTGACGTTCTGACGAAGACGAAACACCTGTATAATACATTGTGACGTTTTTAATGTACATATGAAGTTGACGACAGATCTTCTCTCTTTCATATAAATTCTTAATTAGCAAAGAAGTTGTCAAAGGCGTTGCAGAGATCTGAGGTATAAAAAACGCAGAAAGAAAACACAAAAGAACTGAACGTAAGAATAAAAAAGAGACGGGCTATTCATGGAGAGCAGAAATTGCGCGAGATAAAGGTGAATTTATTTTCACGAGTTCCCATTTACGTCGCGAGCGAAGAGCTCCCAGCAGTATTTCGTGTATCGAGACACTGTCATTTTTATTTTCGCTCAGCCATGGATGGAGAGCGCGACGAGGATTGATTCGCCAGAAGCGTTTCGCTGTCGTTTGCGACGAAGAGACCGCGCAACGCAGCATCGTCTTCCGTCGACGTCATTATTTCCAACGTTATTCCACCCTTCCTATTATTCCACGTTTAATCGCGGGAGAGAGACGGATTTTTCGCGCTACGTCGATTTTGCAGGCGCCACGAACGAGCTCTCGCGTGATTGATATTGCGAAGGGATGTATGTTATCGCAATCTAGGGAGAGAAAGAGAGGGAGATTCTGCGATTTCCGATCCCTTCGTGCACGGGCGGTTGCGGTGGCGAATCGAAGATTTCAATTTCGAGACGTTGATAGAATAAATCGCAGCTCGACAGTTATATAAAGTAATACGAAGGACGAGGACTGAAATAGCACACGCGAAAATTAAGATTTTGATTGGAATCTGAGTTATACGAAATAAAATAATAATAGCCTCCAAGTAAATTAACAATACTCTGAAATAACAGCCTTTTTTTTATTGGAAAAAATAGTGATAGCAATCTTCGTTCGCTTCGCTCGTTTTTTCATCACGGAGGCCCTTGTGTGTTTAAAGTAACATGTTGATAAAACGAATCGCGTTCGTTCGTTATATAAAGTAATGTAGGAAACAAAAATATAAAAAAAATAGTTGTTACAAAAATACACATTCCAATCAAGATCTACGGTGGAAGATAATAGTGCTCCCGATTGAATCAACAATGCTTTAAAATAACGCTTTCATCGCCCGCGATAATTCGTTCGCTGCGCCGTTGCGAAAATATTTGTGTTTAAATGAAGTGGTTCGTTTCATTAGAGTAACCAGGTTAGTCTGCGTAATAAAGCAGAGTGGATTTGTGTAATCGAGAGAACGTTTCTCGTATCTCGAAACAGCGGTTAAGTAGAGGAGATGCAATTAAGCGCGAAGCGGCAGCTTGCCTGGTTCGAGCGCGGCACGTTTTTCCCTCGCGCGCAAACGCAAGGAGGTAGAGAGAATTTCAGGCATCACTCACGTTTTTCTTCTGTCCCTTCAGCTGCTTCGAGGATTTCCACCAGGTCAGAACTGCCGGCGGCCTCGAGCCGGTGCTCTGACACCTCACGTCATATGTCTTCCCTGCCGATAGGATCTGGTCCTTCCCCAAAATCTCCACCTTGAGCGGCCTCACTGGAAAAACCCGTTTTTATGAATTTACTCGATACCGCCGAAACAAGCATCAAAAATATGTGGAGAAAATAAAACTACTCATCAGAAAAAAAAGCTCATAAAATATGCAATTTTATTTTCTCACATACGTAATCAGCTATCATTGTAGAGTTTTAAACAAAGACTTAGACACATATTAAATATTGTAGCGAATAGAAGATTAAATTTTTGTTAAAAATTTCAATCTTGCCAAAGAATCTTTAGCCTGTTCCAAGAAAAGTTATACGTGTAATCTTAAACTTTGAAAATCGTATTAAAATAATTTTTATATTTTTTTATTTGCCTATTCAAATTTAGTAACGTTAATTGTACGATCTCTTCCCCTTCCCTCTATCTCAATAATATATTTTCATTTACTTAGGTTTATACTATTGAAATAAATGAAACTTGTGTACAGACATTCTCTCTACCAATATCAATAATCCAATTTGATAGAAAATAATTTTTACTATGCGCAACAAGAAAAGCATTTCAATGGCAATCACGTACAGGTCATAAGCGCGACTCCCGCGCATGGACGCTCGCTTTTCTGATTTCCACTCCATGTCGATTTCCACTTTCGTCCTGTCTCTAGGATGCGGCGTTTTTTGCAACGTGCGGTAGCGCATAACGAAGGACGCGGTGCGGCGAACGCAAGAGGAAAAAAAAAGGAAGAAGCGGAACGCGGAGAACGCGTGAAAGAAACGCCGAGATAATTAGAATTCAGTTCGCTCGCGAATTTCATGCCGGGCTCCTTTTCTGTCCGACATTCTCCGCGGAAGTTCTCGACTAATATAGGAAAAAAGGAAATGCAGATCGATGTCGACGACGAAGGATAGGGGAAGAAGGACAGATCGAGAAAAAAATGGAGCGAGATGGAAGACGAGCGGAGATGAAAGGAATCGGGATGAGAGAATGGTCCGTATAATTGGTGCAGCTCGTCATGAAAAGCTGCCGAAAACAAAGGCGGCCGAGAGAGAACTGCCGGGCGCGAAACTCCCGATGAAGTTGAGATTTCATTTGCAAATCAAAATTCATGTCGTCAGGTGCGCAAACGGGAAGAATTCGACGAGGCTTTTAGTACCTCTCCCTTAGACGAGCGAAGACGTCTTCCTTTCATCGTGCTTCACTTTCTTCTACATACATCCCACTGCTCTCCAACTTAGTCGTCTTTTCAAGTTAACGCAGTTAACTTGAGAAGCTAACCTTGTAATCTCAAAGAAGTATTCGTGCGGATACATAAGCTATTCCATATTATTAATACAAATATAGCACCTAGTTCTAAAAAAGTCTCTAATTTATAGTTTAAAAAGAAGCGATATAAAGTCATTTAAAATTGCCAGTTAAAAAATATTGGTGCTTTTATCTTAAAAGAATTTTAAATTAAAATTTATTACCAAAATACTTAATACTAAAAGGTAAAAGATTATAAAAAGTAATGGTATAATTTATTTTAGATGTGTTTTTTGAATCTACTTGAAGGAAATATTTTAACATTAATGGTAATTAATGCTACATGTGCAAATAATAACGCTATTTACTCAACTCTCAAATATTGATTCGATTGGATTTACGGAGAAATATCTACACGGACCAATATTTCATATTTCTTCATTATAAAATTTTGCAACTCATATAATTATATGGAGATTATGTACTTTATATTTTAACCTATAAATGTAATGTATATGTACTTTGAATTTGTTATCAATAAAGTTCTCCAGAAAATTAAACTAATTCCTTTGATTCGTCTATTCGCGTGCACTTCTCTCTCTCCGATTTTTACGAGTTCCCTTTTCGCGAATTTGTATTCCCAATCAAACGCTCTTTCACAAATGGAAGCGCAAACCCGAAGACTTTCGTCGCCTCTTCGGGAGCTTTAATGAGTCGCTATTATTATTCGCGCGCATGGAGTGGCTTTAATCGAGTTACGAAGCGGTTCAATAAGACGCGCTTCATTCCAGACCCGCGAGACGTTCGCGCGTTTATCGTATGACTTCTGAAAGGAGAGTTCGAGGAGGCGCACCATTTTATCCGTTAGACGTCGTGAGAATGACGCTTAAGTGCGACGCTTAAGGCTTAAGAGGTTTGCAAGGATCTGGGTGAAGATGCTTTGAGAGATCTGAGATAGAAATTAACTAAAATTTCTCAAAATAGGAACTTGACAATCACAAAGTACAAAAACAACGTAAGAAACTAAAAATTAATAAAAATAATTAATGCAATTAAATGAATGTAACGTAAATGTTGCAAACTTTAAGAGTAAGAAAAAACAAGAAAATCCCTTAATTCTGTTTTTAAGTTTACGGCGAAGAGTAGGTAGTGATCAGTTTAAAAAATATTCTAAAGTTAATCTTTGCGCGCCTGAAACTTTATACTTACTGCAAGGAAAAAGTTAACTAAAATAGTTAACTCTTTTAAGACAATTCAATCCTGTTTTAGTTTTCTCAGTGACTGAAGATCAATAAAAGAAATCGATTTATCTGTTTTAAAAATAAACTTTGAATTTCGATCAAAATGATATCGAGAGGAATAAGACAATTTTCTTGCAAGAGAGGATAACAAATTTTATTAAACATTAAACATGTTTCATGTCTGATGTGATCAAGAATTAAAAAAAAAAAAAAAAAATTGCAGATTCTAAGCAGATGTTAATAATTATTATAAATTATATATAAATTAGGCTTTTACAAGCGAAATTAAGATCTTCGCGAAAGTAAGATATTTTAAAATAATTTTATGTTTTTGTGTGCAGTGTACGCGATAATCAGTGCATCAACTGGACAATTCTAAATATATAATATATATGTTAAATATTTAACTTTAACTTGTTGAAATTATGTCGATTTCAATTTTAGTCTTAAAATGGTTCGTGCAAAATGGCGAAAAGAGGTGAAGAAGAAAGTCAAATGGCGGAATTAGGGTGTACGGTAGAGTGGGAAAAGTCTGGTCGTTAAGCGGCTCGTTCGTAGGTTAAAGTCGGTTGTTTCGAGAACGACTGAACATTAGAGGAGTCGCACGTCGAGGGTTCGTACGCGCCGATCTCGCGAATCGCCGGCTTAAGTGAAATTTCGCCGAGACCCGCAATATGCGATTCTAAGTGATATTATTGTCATAATTTGGCAAAGCCGCCGTGAGCTCATATCGTTACAGTCTCATTGGAATGAAGGGGTGACAAAACAAAGGGGTGAAGAACCGTTCTTCGCGGTCTATTCTCGTTCCAGTTTTAGCGAAAGCCTGTAAACGAGGCGACGATGTACGGTCCTCGCGACTCGGAAAATACAGGGAAATGTATGAGGCGTGCAGGCGGAATAACACTTGCTAGGAGTCTCTGGGTAAACTAATTAATTCCGGAGACGAAGAATCCAACCTCGGTGGAAACAAATCACCGTCAAAGTACTAATTCTCTTACGTATTCGCAAGCAAGAAGATGTATGTGTATATTAACGATTTTTCACATCCATGCGAGATCTTTAAATTAGCGTAAAAAATACATTTTGTGCAAATTGCAGGTTCTTTGAAATTAATTTAAATAATATTTTAATTTTTAGCTTTAATTATCTACATCGCAAATAAAAATTTTATATTAAACAGAAATAATTTGAAAATATCCAAACAACACTGAAAAAAAGGGTTTGGTTATAATAACCTAAGGCTTGGTGAAATAGCTTCAACTAAAGGGTTTAGTGATTATGACGAAATATTTGGTTAATGTTAACAAATTTGGTTAATATTAACAAATTCGGTTAACATTAACCAAATATTTCGTCATAATCACTAAACTCTTTAGTTGAAGCTATTTCACCAAGCCTTAGGTTATTCTAACCAAACTTTTTTTCAGTGAAGTATATCGCTATCTCTAAAATTTAATTTTCTCGAGTTAATAGTTAAAAACTCTCTGCGTATGGTTTATTTTCGAAATAAAATTTGAAAGTTTTCCTAGCGACTGATGCATAATGTCAGAAATATAATATTGTTAAATGGAAAGACTTTATGCCGCGATATTAAGGGAACAATTCGCATCGGAAGGGAGAATTATTAGCTCCCCGCGGATTGAGTTATCAAGGCACCAGGAGTAACATTTCTGAAGTTCACTCGTCTCCGGAGTGAGCTAAACCCTTCTTCCGCAGTGCTGCCAAGGAGAGAGCACTTTCGAGAGTCGTTACGTCGTTTGCGACTCCGCGGATCGCAAACGCCCTCGTTTTGTCGCTAAAATCTACCCGGAGCTCGCCGGGCTTCGTTACGAAACTACTTTGTATCGCGAGCTCGTCGGAAACATCCGCTCGACGGATTGATAGCGCTCGTAAAATAAACGAATCCGACCTGGACTGATAGGGAACACTCCAACCGACAGTCGAATTGCGAACTACGTTTACGCTTTGTTTCATCTCGAGATGCGATTTTCTTAACACAAAAACCAGGAAGATATCTTCTAGCTAGCACATTTAATGCTGAAATCTTCTCGTTTGTGCAACTTTTGAATTGATACCATTGCATAATTTAATGTCCAAATTAAGTTCTTGTTAAAGCCTATTTGAAATTGATTATAAAATGTAATATCCTATAATTTTATTAGTATCTTTTATTTTCCTCTTAAACAATTCTGTAACTACATCTCAATTAAAATATCAGAAAAAAGAAAGATCGATTTTCGGTTTGTTAAAAATTATCGAAATATTGCGCGCACTAGTGTATTATTCCTTTTCTTAATTCTTTTTTTATCATTTTGATTTTTTATTTTTCATCATTATGATTATTCATGATTCTATCGTAAAAAAGCATCGTAAATTTATAAATATCTTCATTACTGCTTGGCCAGACGAGAGAAGCAACGACGATCAGTAGGATCGGACTTTATAATTAGAAATTTCTTTTGATATCTGACTCGTTAAGTCGTTACTACTGGTAGACACGTAATCGTCTGACTATCAAGCGGTGCATCTACTACTTTCGTTAATGCTCGTAGCTATAAAAGACTAATGAGCCTTGCGCGAGCAAAGTTTGCACTCGCGGAGGCGGCTTCATTAATTTTCTTACTAATTAACGAAGGACGCCGATCGAGAGAGGAGCGACGAAGGGGATTTTTGCCGAATGGAATTTCTGTGTCGGCGGAATGCGTCCCCGACGGGAGAAGGCTGGGGATTCTTCGGCTTGTTACCTAACTTGATTATTCTTCCCGAACTCGTGCAAGCTTACGTTCTGCTTGGAATCAAACGCCTCTGCAGAATGAGTCATTAAAAGTTGAACAAGTTCACGAGGCGATCGTCTCTCGCCTTTGTTCCTGTCGCGATTTGCCAATTTGCCTCCTTGTAAAAGAAAGTACACGGCGATCTAAAACGATCGTGATAATACACTAACGGCAACGTTATTACTGGCAATATAATATCATTCTCTCTTTTAACAGCATTATAAACAATAATTGCATTAGGTTAGTAATATTTATCAGCTCAATTCTTTCAATTATACTGATTTATGCAAAGCTTCATTGTAGTATTATTTATTTGTTATTTCGATCTGAAACTGAATGAATCTTTCGAATTCATTTATGGCGGATTCTGAACATATTAAATTCGTGCAGATGGTTTTATTAAATTTTTCCAATCCTTTCCAAATGGATCTTTTGTATAACTCTGTCATTGCATTTCATATATTCGTTTTTATTCTGATCGATTCTACGATGACTGAGAGAATCAGCGGCAACACTATGAGGTTTTGCTGATCCTGCAAGAAAATATATCACAAGATAAACGCCGACACGAATAGAAAAGACTGCTAAAAATAATAAAAATTTATAGCGGTGTGCGTATATGTGCCGTTTCGAGATATTATATGGAAAAATATACAATATTTTCCTTCAGCACGGTGAATTCTGCTAAGAACTCAGTACTCTCCGTTCTTTCGAGCTGTGCAGGTCGTCCGTCTCTTGTTAGAAAGCAAAATTGTATAAATTATAGAATCCATCGTGCGCGCGTCTCAATCCATCGAACAAACCATTTCTCTCATAAATATCTGAATTTAACCTGATATTAAATAAACAAGACAAACAAGCGACTGTGAGAAAATTGTAAGAAAAAAGATATGTATATTAATATTGATTACCACTTATAAATTACCGGCCACTAAAAAGTCATTAATTGTGCAGCATACCAGATATTTTGTACACTCCTGTACAAATAAGCTTTTAAACGTTCATTAAAAATTCGATGATTTGTTTTTTGTGTAACTGGCGTAGCTTCCTTGTTTTCTATGGCGCGTCATAACAATCTCCGGTATCGTATCCTATTTCGAATTTCCCCATTTCCATTACTATCGGAACTATCAAATAATTACGACGTTCCGCCCGCGAAGCGTTCACATATATACGATGGACTTTACATTACTTCGGGACACCAGTCCCGGCGGTAGCATGAAAAATTAATGGGATACATCGCGCGATTCCGAGTGCAATCCACTTCCTACCACTCGAACGCCGTCGACCTCACATTGTCGATGGCCGTAGAAATCGTTTTCGCAAGTCGATCGACTTCACCCCGATTCTCCAGTGACTCGTTAGAAGCACCTTCGTGCGATCGTACAAGCAACGGAATCGAGGTTTATGCAGATGCGATTATATGCAGACAGCGACTCCTTGTGCGCTTCCAATTAGCAAGGAATCGGAGACGTTGCAAAGTTGCAAGATGAATTTCAACGTACAATCTTCGATCGAGAAAAACGAAGCCCTCGTCGGAATCGGGCCGAGTGCTATGTCGATTGCGACCGTTTCAGAAGTGCGGCAAAGTTCGATATTTACATTCGATTACGCCGCCGATCTTACGACGGCATTTAACGATCTCTCTCAATGATAATGCACGTGTATTTTCTACCGTGAAGAAGTTTGTCATGCTTCCGTAATATTGGAAAAAAATTATAGTCGCTGTCTTTGCGATATAAAAAAAAATCATAGAATTTCGTAATAATTTTGATAGTATTAAAAAATTAACAAATATTGAAAATACAACATAAAGTTTCCAAGGTATAAAAAGTCCGTTTAATTCTATTATTATTATTTGAAATAACCGTGTATAACTAGATTATTTAAAATCAATTTGAAAATGTTATACCATGTTCTACCTCTTTGTAATTTGTTCTTGTAATTCTGGAACGCTTTAAATAATGATCAATCGATATCAATCCACTTGTTACAGAATTTCAATATTAAAACGTGCATATTAATAATCCTCATTAACGTTCTCTGCACAATTATCAATAGTTTCGAATAAAGAAAAAAAACCGGAATATCTGATAAAAAATATAGGTGTATATAGTTGTGTGAAAGATAAAAGTGTCTCGCTGCTTTTCAGTCAAAGCAATCGAGCATGTTCGAAATAATTTACGATCGATACTACGCGATTCTGGTTTATACTCGAGTTTTTTCTGCTTTTTACGTCACATGTAAGTAGACTTTAAGGTAATTTACGGCAAGCCTTTTTCCTCGGATTCCCGTATCCTCCGGCTCGAGAGCTGGCAGCTTCCGGCGATTTAATTTAAACTTGTTTGTCTAGCGCGTAAGTTTCTTGTCGGATGAATCTCAGTCGTGCCGATGAGCCACCGTGCTGCTTATAAAATTATGAATATTAATTTTCCATCTCCGCGACTGCCATCGGAATGACGCGAAGGAAGAAGAATATATTCCATAGGATCTAAAAATGTCTACGGAAATGTAAAGCAGCTGTCCCGATCGTGAAGGTTGCGAAGAAAAGAGAGACTGAATAATCAATTACATTGGTATAATTAAGAATTGTTGCACCATGAATTATTCCGTGGCATTACTGCAAATTTAGCAATAATGATATTCTAGTTGTCAAACTAGAGGATCTCATTACACATGGATTAGTTTAAAACTTTGCTCATTTAAAATATTAAATAATTTTGAAATTACTTCGCGAAGTCGCAGTTTCACCTTTGCCACAGAAAAATATCGTTTCAAAATTACATGAAAGCAAATAACTTCTGGAGCATCGAATGCGCGAAAGAATTACCGAATTATTTCGATCATTTCGATGTGTGTATGCACAGCGGCGAGCAATGAATAATTCGGTCTGCTCGGCAGTTTTAAATTTTTGGAAACCAGTGTGATATCATACATGAATGGCTGCAATCTGTTTGTGCCTGAGCCGCCGTCCATTTTCAATCGTCAAATCCGACAGCAATTATTTCGCGCCGATATCAATTAAAATGACCCTCCAGTTGTCCTTTGACGAACTGTCGATGGTCAATTAGTCGATGAGAAAATTGAAAGATTTTTCATTTCGGGTGCGTCGTTCGATTTTTTTTTTTTTAAATTCATTTTTGCGAAACGCGGCAGAGTCCGGTGAAATCTGATAAGCCAGGTACACGCTATCAGATACTCGCGTACGTTCGTTGTGCGTTGTTGAATGGAAATATAACACTCGAATCGTTTTTTTTTTCTTTTTTTTTTTCAATAACCGGGTTAGATGTTAGATCATTATCTTTTTATCACAGTATTCTTAACTTTCAATATCGAAAACTATCTTATATATACTATTAAGGAATAAATGTGTATAATGTTCGATTTGTTCGTATATAAAAATCTAGATAAATACTATTAATAATATCTTTAATTATCAGTACAAAGCTCGATGTGATGCTCAATCGCGCCAGGTGCATAAAAGCGTAAAGCTTGAGAACAATTTCACCACATTCGCCGAAAGGTACGAACGGCTTTCACGTGTAATTACAGCAACGTATTACAATCTCGCGGGGCAAAAGAACTTTTCATTACGACTCCTCCACGCTTCGAAATAATTGCGAACGAATTATATTCGCCCCGGGTCGAACTTGCGGCCAAAGGAAATCGCTCGAATCGCAATTTTCCCGAGTCACCACCGTTGTTTCTGGGTTAGAGGAAAGTGGTGGGAACGGGGAGGGGGATATACGTATATTTCCTTTCTACCTCTGTTTTTCATGGAGATTAATCGAACGCTGTCGCGGCCGGGGCATGTTACTCGGCGCCATGCGATCCGTCGCGTTTCGGAGCGATTCCGGAAGTGGCGTTATTAATGACATCGTGGGGTTGATTGCTTTTCGACGGGAGGGTACGAAACCCCGGCGCTATCGTCCCCTCGTCCCCTTCTTCTCGTCGAAATTCCCACTCTGCCGCCCTCCTCCCCTTGTAATCGATGAAAAATGTTTCAATTTCGTCTCGTCGAGGGTCCGCTTTCATTTTCGGACTGAATAAAAAAAAAAAAAGATTCCAGCCGGACAAATCGGATCACGCGCCGGTTAAATATTCGCTCTGGCCTCTTTCGCAGCGAGAAAATATTGATACCGATACACATGGAACGTAGAGAGGAAGGTGGAGGGAAATAGGGATCGAAAGTATCGCGCAGCTCCGAAATTGACGGTCTTTTGCATATTTATACGCGGGTAACTTGTTCCGCGGCTATATTCGGGAAATTCGAGACATTCCTCGGGAAAATATTCGGTACTTTTTTTTGCATAATAGCCGGGGCGTGCGAGCAAGTGATTCGTTTTACAAGCGAATGAAGAATCTCTGACGCGCGAAAACCGCAGTTTTCTCTTGCACCGTGTAAACTGCGATCGAACGAAGCTTTGATACGGAAGTTTGGATATTTTTATGGAGATACGAAGTGGAAAAAGCATCACCATAGACGGCCGTGTAATAATATTTATTTTTACTTTAACTAATTTACTATTTTTCTTCACGTTTGTTTGCGTTTTCTCGTCCTCGTGAAAATAAAGAAGCCACGTCTGTAGGTCTGATTAGGCCTGCATTTCTCGCGAAAAATTTATTTCAGAGGAGAGGCAAAAGGTTGACGCGGTATCGTGCCGCGTCGCGCGCAATTAACGTTAATTGGAATGAGCGCACTCACTGTTAAGCTCTATGACGACGGTGGTGGTGGGTGGCGGCGCTAATTGAGTGTTATTCGCTCGGCAGGACAGCTTGGCGTGATGATGCCTCCTCGTGAGAGCTTTCACAGTCACGTTGCTGATGGTTACGACGTTGGTCTCGCCGCCTGGCCCTTGCGTCTCTCGAACCTCGGTAGACGCATGGATGTTCTGCGATTCCAGATACCACGAGACTGACGGCCTAGGTTTGCCTGCAGATAAAATGGAATTATGATTAGAAGAATATAACAGAATAATGTGTTATGCTGCGTTAAAATTGTAGATTATTTAAAATTTAATTAACTAAAATCTGATTACAAAATACTGTTGAATTATAGCAAACGTAATTCGTAAAATATATGAAACGCAAGAATAAAAAAACAGATATTATACGTAATAAAAAAATAATAATGTGTTGTAAAGTAAAACCAATATAGTATCATATAAAATTAATAGACAAAATCAAATTTTAATGAATATACTATTTCCCGAAGTTTAAATATCATAAAAAATTCTAGGAAACGTATTACATTTCAAATATTTCGTATTACTGAAATGCATATAATCCATTTTAAATTATTCAACAGCATGCAAAATGCTTCGAAATTACCTAATCTTCTTAACTACAGACATTGAGATCATCTTAAAATAAAGTTAAATATTTTCCTGCCTAATTAGTTATCAAACAGAAAAGTTTATGAACCCGTTCAGAAGTCTTTCAGAAGACTTTTTTAAAGCCCCCCTATAAAACTTTAATTAACACATTCGACAAAGCCGTCATGTTACAATTGTAACACGTCGAATCAGGGCTGAAAAAGATTCAAAAGCGACAGACGACGTCTGTCATTATTCTTCTGCCAATAAGCGGATCGACAACGGGGGTAATTCGAGTGGCATGTCCCAAGGGCCACGACGTGGATGTCGCCGTCAATCACCACGGCGGACGGGCCTCATTCGACCGAAACAACGGCACGAAGGTACTTCACGTCTCCCATTCTCGAGAGACCGCTACCTGTGGCTCACCACCGCCGACTGTTACGGCTAATTATGACGAAAGGGCATTCCGAAAGTGCGCGCTATCGAGGTAGATCCGGGCTCGTGAATATACTGAAGGCAGCACCGCACGTCACTGGTTTACTACTGGCTAATTAGCAAGGTATACTTGTCGTTCCTGGATAAGCAAGCTGGTAAACTATCAGACTAAGACATAGAGAATTGTCTGCTAGAATACTCCCAAATGGCATGTAAGCCGGAGTCGACAAATAAATCATCCAACAATATAGCGATCAGAGACTGATTCGGTATAATTTTAAATACTTGTTTTTTATTATTCAAAATAAACTTCTAGTTTTATGTATGTAATAATCGTAGATTATTCGTCAGTAATTTTTTGAGAGCAAATTTCTTCTCGTTTCATTATAGCTTGAAAAGAATTCGTACCTAATAAAATTTCTAGTCCTTTTAATGCTTTTTTAATATCAATTTTGTAAAAGTATAAAATATTTCTATAAATTTTTCTTTTAACAGTACTTTTTTCTATTGACAAAACACTTTAAATTATATTCTGTTATTATTTTAATGATAAATAATTATAAAAAGTTTCAAGTAAATTTTAGTTGCAAATGTTAATTTTCTTAGTTTTTAACATAGAGATGTTTTAAGAGAACCTGATTTAAAAATATTAGGAGCAAATATAAGACTGTGAAATTTTAGAATCTTAATCTCAAATTATGTTTTCCGTGTCGATTCCGAAAACGTCTTGTAGCAAATAGTATTACTGCACAAGCAAACAGCGGCATGTATTATCGAGCGCTGTCCGGTATTAACAGATACCTAACCATCCGCCGGCTAATCAACAGTTATTCTAGATGAACCATCTGTCTATCTAGCTCACAGACGGGTTGCCCATCCTAGCTGTCTACATGGATATCTATCCAATCAAAGACACGACTGTACATCACGTATACATCTTGTCGAAAGCCGTCATCATTGATATTGATAGTTAGAACGTAATAATTAGGAGTAGCTATTTGCTCAGTTAGAGCTCTACATTAATAATCCGAAGATTGACATTTGTGCAATCAATGTCGGATGCACGATGCCAAAATTTGTTTATGCATATGACTGAAAATTTTGATTTTCCTTGCTTGTTGCACTTTAAGACAAAATCTTTCCAACTTGCGTATTTCCTTTTTACCTATGAGTTGTTTGAACATAAATGAATGAAAAATGTTTACAATTCCTCAATTTAGCCATCAAAACTATAGTTATGCAACTGCAGTTTTATATTTTTATTCAATTTCAAAAAGGAAAAAAAGTTGTATAAATAACATTAGTCTAATTAGGAATAATCTTGTTAATTTAATACATTGTGTTCTTGTTTTAATGAAACAAATATTTATTTCATTAATACTGTCATTGAATTAACAAGATTATTTCCAATTAGACCTAATACTGTTGATAAAGCATAATTTCTTTCTTAATTGCACAACAAATTATTATATTATCAACGCGTGTAAAAAAGATCTATGTAATTAAAAATATAATAGCGCTGAACCAAGATGCTTGCATAAAATTGTTATTTGCGTCACATCAAGGATTCGTTATTTGTATGTGACGCAGACGCAGACTGCTGATGCAGTTTATTCTGCGTCTACCTGCAGCGCTGGAACAACTGCAAATGTTTGTCCTCTCACTGTTCTTAATGCGCGGGTGACACGGATTTGCGTATTTTGCGAAACAAGCTTTAGCATAGAATAGTTGAAGCTTAAAATAATTTATCAAATGCAGATTATATGAATGTGCATAACAAACGAACGACGGAAGCACAGAAAGAAACAAACAGGTAATCCTATGCGCGCGTTATGGTGGGATACGTATTATCTACAATCGCGTTAATTTCCCGAGCACAATGCGCTGAAATCGCATTAATTTCCACGGAGTACACGTTCATTAAACAATAACCAGGAAATGAACAGACTCCCCGTCGCGAGATCGAAGCTACTCTGCGCGTTCAGGAAGCGTGTTTGTTGCGAGATGGATGACCCTAGAAAAGCTTCTTAATTAATACAATAATGAGCACATACATCGAGATATCAATGAAGAGAGCGACAATCAAAAAGTACTTCCCAACATAAATGCGTTACTAGGAATTTATAATTTTTCTCCCCATAGATTTCTTTGTCTTATTTATTACACAATTTTTCATTAACTATTACATGAATTATGGTCTATATAATTTGTTAATTTAGCAAAATATTAAATGTGCTACTAAAAGATCCACCAACATCTCACCTGCGGAGAAACCTTCGAAATGATGGAAGAATTTCTTTTCGAATTGGAATGTACCGTATCATACTCGGTAGGTTTCGCAAAGAAATTGTTATCGTAATTCATATTCGAGAATAATATCACACGCTTTCGCGACTTCCTTCCTGTCGCGACGGCGTTTCCGCATTATCTCGTCGCGAGATAACCTCGTTTCAAAAAGAGAGCGATAATAAGCGTTCATTAAGTCCTACACTATAATTAATTCCGCCATCGAGACCACTGCTCCCATTGTTCCCCACGGAATAATTTCCTGCCGCTCCGCAGGATACAAATATATCCCGTCGGAGGGCTTTTCCCCATCCGTTTCCTTGCGTTTGCGGACTCGCTTTAGAGCGAATCTCACAGTCATAATATATGAAACACTCGAGAACACTTCTCGAGAAAAAATATCGAAATTTCGATAGCTTAACGAACAAATTGAATTACCGAAAACTGGAGGTCTTCCCCGTGGATAAAGCTTCGAGCTATCTGAACGAATTTTTATGTCAAATGGATGTTGGAATTTTACTTTAAATATGCCCGCGTTACGAGACGCGTAAATTTAAGAATACCCTTTATATCCGACTGCTTTAGATTGCATTTATGCGTGCCGAATAATAAAGTGGCGCAGGTTATTACGGCTATTATGACTTCTATGACCGGATTGCGCGCACTCAGAAAACCTCGCGTATTAAAAGTCGTCGCGAACTAAACTCATTACTGTGCCGTACCCTCTGTCACGGCACTGTCACGGCGTATTTTTATGATGTTACGGCATTTTAAACACAGCTACCGCGTAAACGCATCCCAGAATCGTCGGCGTAGTCGCTGTTGCGTTCGTTCTCGTTAAGAAACGAAAAAGAACGATGCCGAGTATATATTTGCACGGATATTTTCGCGGCGCGAATACCCGTTTCCTGTGGGCGTTGCCTTATCGCTTTGCGTGTTTCCAACCCCGATAATTTTTCCGCCGAACAATTCACGCGTTACCGTAATGAATATATCGCGATGAAACAAATGAAAGCAAAGTGATCACTCAAAGTTGTAAAGATAAATGCGCATTAGCGTTGATTGTATCGGTTATTACGTAAAAGGTATTAAATATTAAAACCGATAAATAATCTTTTAATAAACTAATGTCAATAAATATCAATTTAATAAATCGATATAGCAAACTGATATTAGACCACGCTATTCTGAAAATCGATTGAATTTTAATCATCGATATACGTTCCAATCGAGTCTCAATTTATCCAAAGGACAAACTTTCGAGTTCACTGAACTCCCTTGTTCGGCGAATGTACGTACTCTTTTCCGTTATTAGCATGTGTAAAACGTGCACGCTTTTCACGGTGGTGCAAAGCCAAGGACATAATCGGGATGCGCGAGACGTGCTCGCGAAATACGTGGGGGGGGAATAAAAACGTCGTTTCGCCGCGAGACGAGAAGAGCGAGGAATGCGAATGGAGGGGAAACGTTGCGTCATGGCTGCTGGGTCGCGTTAAAACAAACATTTCGCTCCGTGACGCTGTAAAATTGCGTTCGATGCAACGCGGTGCCGACAATGCAGCAGCCGGACAGCGGAGCTGTGGCGCGGAGGGTGGTGGAGACACCCCGGTGGAAATACACCGTGTATTGTGTGGTAACAATACGCGGCAGAATGAGCGGCCAGCGCGTCGCGTCGCGGGCGCGGCGCGTTTCACCAGCGCTTTTTGAAGAATATACCCGCAGCGAAGCCCCCGGTTTTAAACACGGGGCCGCTCGCTCACTTTACGCGACGAATGCGCTCGAAATGCGAGCAGGGGTCAATTATTTTCAACAACCGCGTTGAATCGACGACGACCGCGGGCGAGCACAAGAGCGCCGTGATTGGAGAAGAAACCCGAGGTTTGAACTTTACGTGACGATACGCGTGACGAGGTTTTTTTTTTATTTTGCACAGCGAGAATGAATGAATCAGTATTTTTACATTGAAAGCATTTCCACGGAGCTTTTATTTACTTAAGGCGATTGCGACTGATTGTTTTTGCAAATCGAGTTCTAAAATAACCCGCGTTGCGGCTCATTGTGGAAGATTTGCAAATGAAAGTTTCTCTCGAGATTCGGGAACAGTAAAATCTATATGCGCCATGTAGCCCATGTAATTTACATTTGAAAAGTCAAACAGCTCTGAAATCTGATGAGAATCTGTGAAAACAGTCAATCAAAAGTAAAAATTCAATCTTGGTAACATAGTTAATATTTGTTACCAAAATTGGACAAATTATGCAGAGGAATTAAATAATGTTATAATATGTGCTAAAAATATATAAAATGAGAGAGAAATTTATTCAACATTATATTATTGTTTAAAACGTTAAAATTTATAAGCCCGATTCGATATCATTATACGTATATCGGATACGCGTAAATGCCAGTGGTGAATTAGAAATAACTAATACGTATATCGGATACGCGTAAATGTCAGTGGTGAATTAGAAATAACTATAATGTCACCCCGGATATATCTGTTTATGCTGATCGGACACGAAGTTTCCTTTTTAGAGAACGTTTGCATAATGTAAATTTCTGAGCATCGTTGCGCAGTAGTTCCCCTCGGCATACCGTAGCCCAAAGTTCTGTTGATATTAGGAATTACAGCCAATGCGTTATATACAGTTTGAATTTATACAAGATACACTGCGCGGATTTCTTGGCCCCAGCCATTTGCAAACCTCAAAGCGGAATGAAAGAAGCGTTACTGCTAAGAATCGCAAATATGAAAGTACAAATCCAACGAAGCCTGAGTTACTACAAACTTTGCCACTTGCAAGGCGCGCGTAAAATAGAAAATATTAATGCCCGATTTATTTGCAAAGTTTCGCGTCGCTTCGCATTTTGAGAGGAGAACAATTTCGTGAACGCAACGATAAGTTATTTCGTCTCGAAACTTATTGCTTCGATAGAGATTAAAAAAAAAAAAAAACTTTAGAGAAGTCGTTAAACTCTACGTAAGGGTATAACTATTGACTTTCTCGCGATATTGTATACACCAAATATTAATTTCATATTTAATGGAGCATGATTCTCGCCAAATTGCACATAAAGTAGGAAACATTAATGTAAAACTTCGTAATTTTACTTTCTAGTCTCTACTGCGATATTCCTTTTGAATAACTTCGTAAATTAGCTCGTTTTAAAACGCGGTACAAAAATATCTTTGGATAAATCGGAGAATTTTCTCTCGCGTTCTTAAATAACATACCTCGCAGCAGAAATATCTTTGCATGGTATGCGAGGATATCGCAGGACTAACGACGAGGCGCCACGAGGTGGACGAGGTCAGCTCGTAAGGGACGGCATGCATTTTGCAAGATTTTATGCCACAATAAAATAAATTAAAGCCCATCGCTACTGCTATCCTCTCGTGAGTTGAGCGAACCGAGAATTCTCTGATATAGGTTCTTTCAAAATTAAAACAATTTTAAATATGTTTATATAATGTAAGATAGCAACGCAATCTGACTTTTCTAGTCTCTAACGTTTAATTATGTTAATTTAAAGTATAATTAAAGTCGATTTTTATTAAAATTTTATAAAAATTGATTACAGATAATTTAGACAAATATTTTACAGCTACTGAAGGATGCTTTCGCTGCTGTACTAGAATCTCGAAAGATTCACATGACGAGAGAATCGTGCTCAACACCAATGTTACACGTGCATCAGACAGCAAAGTTTAGAATTGAAAGCGCGACAAAAATGTATAGCCTCCAATGCCTAACGACATGTGTCGAACGATACATTTCACTCGTTTCCTCCTCTCTCGCGAAAAACAGCGTGACACCAACATGCTGACGCTTATGAAACACCCTGTACGAAGCGGATGGAAACGCTTTGCATATGCAGCCCGGCGTAAACAGAAGCGCGTCATGTCGGATTTTATCCCTCGGCCGTTCTTTCGAGCTGTCCGCCGCGTTTTGTCTCTGACTCGGATTCGCATTGGCAACTACTCGCGAGGCGAGTTGCTTGTTGCGCGTGTCGTAAAATGTCGCGTTTCGGCCCAGTCGAAATGTCAAAAGCGTATTGCGCAAGGCGGACGTCGGTTCGCTTTGCTCGAGTCATCCTGTTATATCAATGACGAGTGCGAGGAAGAAAGAAAGAAAGAAAGAGAGAGAAAAGACGCATTCCGTTTTAGACGCATCAGTTATTATAATTATCACTTTCACAGACGTGCAAAATGCAACTGAATCAGCAATATATCAATGACACAACTGTATTAATAATATTTTCTCTGATATTAATCACACGTTATTGATTACCAAGAAAATATATACGCATCATCCTGCATTCGAATTTGCACGCGAGAAACTTACGAATTAAAAATGCACGTCGGAGTCGTCGGACGATACCAGTCGTTAATTCGCGAAACAATTATATTTTCGTAACATTGTTTGCGAACATGACGTTTTCGTTTTCTCAGATACGAGCTTTGTACCTCGTGTTTTTGTACCTTGTCTTCTCGGATACATTTCTCTTCGCAAACAGTAACAAGCGACAATCCCTTTTTGTAGTAGTTCTCCTTGTTCGCGTCTAAGGATAGTGACATTAAGGAAGACGGAAAGCGATTTACGTCAGTATAGGGCATTACAAACATAGCCACTCGGCGCACTAAAATTGCCGCGTTGTATCATGTACCGAGAGATTCATGTGAAATGATAACGCGCTCTTGCACGTTGATAGCATATTTGTGCGAAATTTTATTTAATGAAACCGATACGTAGTAAGCTATTATGAATACAATATATATAAAAGCAGCGTATAAATATAAAAAAAAACAGGTTTGTGTGATCTATCAAAGAAAGAAAGAAAGAACGCAAGTAGATTACCCGCAGTATCTGCGAAATTGATCTCATGCTACGTCACTAGAAATAATTTAACTGTACTATAATAGCGCGATTGCGTACACATTATACAGCTTATTAATGTTCAGCAAATAATAACAAAGTGTATAAAATAGCGCACTGTACTATTCCGAATTGCTACGTGATACCGCATGGGTCAATCATACGTTCCGCTCTGGTTTATCCGGGTGGACATCCTCAGGGACAACTAAGTAACAATTTGAGACCGCAAGTAATATTCGCCCGAGCACAAGTCTGACAGCGAAAACGATGCCTCGAATCGTTATCCGAAAATTCGGCGGTAAGCTATAGGATGCGAGCAGCCACGAAAGCTGCATTCGAGCGAGCTACCCTAATCCCGCTTCGCATTAATAGGGTCTTTATTTCTCGCTGACGTTGCTAGCTCGATAAACCGGCTGCGCCGAACTCGTACGGGGGGCGCCGTGCTAAATCGTGTGCCGCGAATAAACTGCGATTACGGACCAGGTGAGCAGCTCGAAGAACTCGCCGAGCCATGGGTAAATCGATGACGATCATTAAAACTGAATTATATGCCCTGCGCATTAATACCGGAATTATGTGCCACTTTTGTGTGTGTGTGTGTGTGTGTCATTATATTCCCTGATAAAATTGGCCATAAACGAGTATTACTATTAGTTACAATATTTTTGCTTTTACTAGTAGACGCACTAAAAAAAGGTTTTAGTTATAATAACCAAGGCTTGGTTAAATAGTTTCAACTAAAGTTTAGGGATTATGACGAAATAATTTGGTTAATGTTAACAAATTTGGTTAACATTAACCAAATATTTTGTCATAATCACTAAACCCTTTAGTTGAAACTATTTCACCAAACCTTGGTTATTATAACCAAAACCTTTTTTCAGTGAGCATTATTATTGTTACTACTATTTTTATAGCCATTTTTTTATGTTATAAAAATTTAATTTATTTGTATAAAACATCTGAAACAATCTGTGTAAAATATCCAGGATAATGTAGCAATTGGGCAAAATTTTTGCCAAGAATGAATGTTTGATACCGTTTTATTGACTTCGATGTTAAAAGTGTCATTAATTTTCCGAAATACAGGAAATTAATAATTGCTGGAAAAATCGAATGGTTATTATTCGCGGAAACATTTGGCAAAAAAACGCGATATATTTTCCGAGATAACAATTTTAGTATTCCCCTTGGCATCCTAGGACGCGTTTTATTTCCTTTTATATCGGCCAACGATTTCCGCGGCGTACATCGCGCGCTTTGAACCTTGAATTAAGCCGCAAAAATACTCGCACTTTTCTAGAGGCCAACCCCGGTCTTTTACCTCTCCGTTTAATACGTGCGTAAACTGCCGCAGCGGCAGCGGCAGTGGCGGCGAACGCTGTATTATGAAATTGGCGTGGACGTATTATATTTTGTAAGCGCAGGTGCAATGCGTGCCTGTATCCCGGTAGTGTACACGCGCTATATCAGGATGCTTTTCACGGTTTTGCCGGTTTCGGGCAAAAGAGGTTTCCATGTCTGCAAAAAGCTGCATAATTATCGCGCTCACTGACGCGAGAGAAGAAAATAAATCTGTAGCAGAAATGCAGTCTGCAACTTCCAACTGAACAAATATTTGTGCAAATGCATTTGCAGATTTTGTTTGGCTCCAGATTTACTATTTATTTGTTGACAACACAATGACATTGTTACTTCGTATTTCAGTCTAAATTGAATCTGCTTTCATAATTCAAGCTCATGGCTCGATATCATAAAAGTGTTTAATGTTACAAATACGGAAGTGGCGAGAGAAGATAATTGATTACGTTTCTCCTAAGTGCGGATGTTATCAAAAGAAGCAAACGAAAGAAGTGTGTTGCACGCTAAAAGTCAGGGAAGCACGACGAAGTTCGCAAGGGAGCAACGAGCGGAAAAGTCGTGCAAACAAGTGGCGCTCTGTATTTCTCGGCGAATGAGAAATATGAGCAATCAGCTGTTCCCGAAGAGATCAGACGAGCGGGCGCGAGAGTTTCCTATCAGGGAGGGAAACGATAGCGAGAGAAATGCGCTAGTGTGGGGAAAAGACGGCAGAGTACAAATGCGTCGAAAGTTCGCTCGTCGCATTTTCCGCTTGATGTGTTGCGGCAGAGCGCGGTCCTTCTTACGCGCTCCGCCTCTCTCTTCCTTTTCTGTCGCATCTCGCATTTCGTCACGAGCTTTCCGCCCCCGAAGTCATCAGCTATACCTGTACCCGCGGACGCGAAAAACTCGAGCGGCAAGTCGGACGAGGCGAGCTCGTTTCGTTCCCGTGTGACAAATCACCTGTCCCGAGGAGCGCGCTTCCGCTCGACGCCGAAACGCGGCGAAAGGTGAAATTGCAACGACGCGACAGTAAAAACGCGTCGCGTTGTGGCGACTGGGGAATTATGCGATTTCGGTTGAATTTCTGTCAACTAATATGCTCTTTAACGCGGAAGCAATTTTTAAGAACCTCCTCGCTTTTACGTAGCGACAGATATAAAAAACTGTCAGTGTGGATGAAAGGAAATATAATAGCGGGCAAAATATTTTTATACGACAGACACGATATACCCCGCCGTTAATATCCGAAGATACCTCGGTTAAGATTGTGAGGCTGAACACGATATCCTGAGAAAATCCTCGGTAACGTCGACAACAAAAAAACGTTTCGCGACGAAAGCTGGATGAACCGCGCGCGGCGGTCCCCCGAGAATCCTCAATAAGGCGCAACAATGGAAACGTAATAATAAATAAGAAGCCCATGAAAACGCAACAATGGAAGCGTAACAATAAATAGACCGAGTCGCGAGATAGGAAGACGGAAGTGAGCCCGGACGTGCTATAATTTCAAATCATTGCCATGCGGAAGGCGAAATGCGAATGCAATCGTTGAGCCTTGAAATTCCTGAAAAATACCTAAAATCGCCGATTCCTCAAGTAGTTTCGTACCGAGAATATGTTTTGGCGCTTTCGAATACGCTATATTATAATAATAAGACGACAATCACATCCTGTAATAAATTCGAGGAGATTCGAAGTTGAAGGAATTGCGACGATTGAAAATCAAGAATTGATATTCAGAAGGAGGTGAGACTTATTGACTCTTGATAATTTCATTCTCCGAAAGTATTCTCCGAAGTACATAACAGTACGTAACGGCTTCTTATAAATTATATATCGCCGTATGCTCCGCGATTGCAAAAGCCTAATACGTATTTTAGCAGTCGGCACCGAGGCGCGGCTTTAATTATTTATCCGCCGTTTTGAAATTCAGTGGTATCGACGCACGATACATTCGTCGACGTGACGTGGTAGCCAGCTCGCGCAGGGCATCGAGCAGCATTCTCGGGAAATGGAACTTAGTTCGAGACAATCCGCAATCTCGCGATGGAATTGCGCGAGAGGGTGGATGACGTCGAGGCAGGTCGTGGCTCGTGTTAAAGTGGAAATAGTGGCTCGGCAATGTAGACGGAGATTGGCACGGATCCAACGGATTCATCGCGCCCGGCAGGGGCGACGAAGTCAACTATACGTTAATCTTCTACCAGCGCGCTTTTCATTTTCTGCTCGCCCCCTTTCTGAGTCTTCGAAACAGGTTTATCCCCGGCTCGATCGACTGTTTCTTGTACTTTTGTCGAGACAACTATCATTTTTATCATTAATGACGAATTCATAATTTTAAAAAGTCTAGTCGTAAAAATATTTAATTTCTTACAGATCTCTCTTGTCGAATATTTTATGTTCACAGGTGACAAGGGTAATAGTTAAATAATTTAGCAAATCTTTTAAACATCCTAGGTAAAGATGCCGTGTATAGAGAAGCTGTGTGCTCGTATAAATTCCTGAATTGAATTTGGCGACTTTTCAAAAAGTTGATTACACAACAACGCGGCGAACTGCGAGGTCATTTCCGCCTCCTCTTCTCCTTCTTGATTTTTCTTGGATACCAAACTTCTCATCTCTTCCTACATTTACTATTTCCGTAAAACGTTAATATAGAAAGAAACAAAAGTGTTCTTACTCCGTCATTTACAGATTTTTATCAAGGAAACGAAAAGGAGTACGAGAGTACGTGACGCTGTCCAAGATTTTCACGTGATATGTTTCGAGTAAGAAACACCGGAATTTAATTCCTTGAGCTTTCGCATTAAAGTTACTATTTTGAAATCTTTATAAAAGCGAAGTAGTTGTGCTGTCCAAATAAGTAGTTCTAAAGCTACTTTAAGAACAAAAGTACTGCGCGTACTTGACGACAACCGTCCAGAACTCGAAACTATTTCACCCAAATTAAAAAAAAAATAATCCCAAATATATCTTAAAAGTATAATCATCTGAAATATGCATAAAAAGTCACGTTTGTTTTATAGAAACTCAGCTCTAAAAAGATTAAAGGTACAAAGATATAGTTATCGCGGGTGGAGGCTTCAGGCGTGATCGCATATTCTATAATTTATTTTCGACGACAACGGAAGCGAGCGCACGATTTCTGGCGAGTGCATCGGAACGGTGGCAGTTACGGGGATCGAAATTGGCGTGGGTCCAGGATTCGGCTGCCGCGCGACAAGTCGCTTCAGCGTCGTTTCGGTGCCTACAGCGAAAAAGCGAGCGCGGACTCTTTTAAGCTTCTCCGCCCTTCTCGGCGCGCCTCGCAACCCATCTCCTGCTGCCGCACCAGCTCGCGACGATTCTTCTCGAGTGCGTTGTGTAGAGGACTCTAAATGGAATTGGCCTCGCGCCAGTGAATACTCGCGGTTCTTCGGCAAAATGAGATTTTTCGTTCGGCACGCACGACGTACATTTGCGCCTCTCGCCGTTTCTTCGAGCAATTCGCGCGCGTTGATCGCGTTATCTGTGAAACGATTCACGAAGGGAACTCGAGCTCGGAATCTGGCTCTGAACACTTTTGATCGACATAAGTCATCTTCAGTCATGTGAAGTCATGTAATCTTGTAACAACACGCTTTTTTTAATTGCACAATTAAAGATCATAGTTACAATGTACCTTCAAGACTCAGATTTTGATATTATACTCTAGATAATTTATGTATATTGCGCTAAGCTTCTCGAGTGTAATAAAATCGAGTGCAAATCCTTATTGTGAATTTAAAACTTCAAGTTTTGATGTTGTAGAATTATAATCCAAAATGCTTATAATTAAAACTAAACATTAATATGCAATTGCCTTTTTCGAGCTATTCGATAAGAGAATTATGAAAAGTATGCGTAAAGTTATGTTGACACTGTAGCTAACATTTACCTCCGTGCACCTCGCAGACCAGGAACAGGTCAGCTCCCTCCGGGTAAGCCTCGAGAAGTTTACTCATGTCTCGCCTCTTCGCATCATAGATTATCGGTTTCGCCGGTGGCACTGTAAACAGAAAAACCGACATGTGAACGATATACGCATTTTCCAGTTTGAAGAAATGTTTAAAGAGGATAACTTCGTTTCGAAAATTACAGTTGCCATTAATATTTATTACATCACACGTTAATATAATATAAATTATAAAATATACATATATTTGTATGTAAAATATAATATATTTCTAATTCAAAGTAAAAAAATTACTATTTATATACGACGTGTTTCTTCTTTTATTTCGTGCGGGAAAATTATATATGCATTAATGTTTTTACTTGCAAACAAAATGCTTTTGCATGGGAGGCATCGCACGTATCTAGCCTTGGGCAACTATAATATAAGCCCGATAAGAAAGGGAAGAGCGCGAGGAAGTGAAGCTGCAACAACAACAGCACAGCTTTTACTTGATTGACGTCTCTTTCTCTCCCTTTCATCGCCAGCTCGATGCTGCATCCACGATATAGTATAGAGGTAAACGCAAACAAGTCGACGAGAGACTCATCCCAATATGTCACCCGGATGTCAGATAGGAATTGCCTTCGGCTATTGTCGCGACGACGATGTATGTCGATGACGATGACGTCGATCGATGGTGTACGCTCCATTCGCTCGTGCTTCCTCTTCCTTTCGGGAAGGCGCAAACGCGGAAAAAGATCACGTTCGCGAAGACGAACTTCCGCGATACGGCAAACTCAATAAGACCATCTTCGACGCACGGCGAAATATTCTGACTTGGTTTTACTCGGTTTTGCGGCGACACGTGCAACCGCCTTCGCGCGATCTCGATCACAGCCGTACGGTTGCAAACTATACGCAGGGCTCGACACTGTATCCTCGAAGCGGCGATATTCTCGCGCGGAATCGAGGCTTCGTGAGGATCTTTATGTAGATAGTCCGAATCACTGCACTTCGCTCTCGAGTGAGGTGCCGCGTGCCGCAATGTCGCCGGCGTGACTTGTTTGTTCATATCGTCGACGACCGTATTCAGGCTGTATCCGAAGTACGTGGCGATATTTTTGAAACGTGTTCTATGAGCACAAACAAAGTCGGTAAAAGTATTGTCGACCTGCGTTCAAAGCTATATATGACACGAGGCAAAATAAAAAATGTAACGAGCACGATACAAAATGTAGAAATTTGAATCTCATACAAATAGCAACGCATGAATATGTGCATTCAAGCCTCATTAGACATTAACATAGATTTAGCATCATGGTTCTAAACTCAGAAATTAAATTAAAAAAAAAAAGAGAAAACGAACACATTTACGTTATCGCAGAACAAAAAAGCAATTAAAACTAATTCAACAATAATTACAAATCGTTCATCGTTCACCGTTCATCGCAAGAAGATATCGCCCCATCACGATTAAATTAGCGATGCGGAAAGAATTTAATAATCGTTGTCCGAATAATTGCCGTTTCCGACATGCGATACGATCACCGTCGGCTCGAATCGACATGTTGAAGAGCAGAAACTTCAACGGGAGTGGAAAGGCGCGCTCCGTTCCCACGGGATTCCGCAGACGGACGTCGTAATCTCGACGGAGATTACACGAGGGCGGCGCAAGACGACGCTTTAGTGGCGCTAATACCCGGCATTCACGGTCTTTTATAGCGGCGTTTATCCGTCGGGAAGATATCCACCGGTCGTCCCATCCTCTCCCGAAGCGCGAATTTTCCTCGCCTCCAAACCCCGTCGACTATTGTTACGCTGACAATTGACTCGCTTGTGAAAAAACCCGTAAGGTGTGCTCGATGTCCCACCAGAAAGAATCGCGCACGTCTGACACATAACGAACCTTTACTACTTCTTTGTCGCGGAATACCTACGAATAATATTGCCATATCTGCGACCCTTACTACGATTCGTTCATCTGTCACAAGAATTTCTGTCGAGATGTTTAATGTTAAAAAAAAAAAGGCTAAATCAAGTTAAATTAAATCTTCAAAGTAAAATCATTTTCGCGCGTATAATTACAAATTTATAGTACAATCGAATGTAATATATGAGAAACCTCTTGATATTACATATTGTGCGTTAATTCTTTATTTATAACATTAATTAAAAATTGATTAACTATATATTCGTTATATTTGCCGTAAGAAACTTTTATGCCAACTACTAGTGATCGATAATCACATCATATTTTGTACATTTTGTAATGATTCGGTATCACATATGTAAAACCATATTAATGCTAATTAGCAATAACTTCACGTTAGCTTTCCACGATTAATTACAGAATAAATCGCCGTCACAGAGACTAATCTCATGAATATTCAAGCGATCGTTAGTAGTATAACTGACGTAATAGACCGATACACGAGCGACCCGCCTAAAAACGCCACCCTATCAAAGTCGAGCTATTGATAGCGCGGAAATAGCGGTACGTGTTGCATGAAGAGCCTTTCCTCACGTCCGTGGCACCCTGGTGAGAATTGCTCATTAATCTTCCCGCACGCGATTCACCCTCCGGCTGAGTTTTACATATTTATTACCGTCTCCGTGCGGTCGTGGAACGACTGTTTTGGTATTCGGCCTGTTACGTCGTGTGCTCGCGGCATCGAAACCCCGCTAAAATCCGTCCAAAGTCGTACAAAGCGCTCCGTACAAAGCCAGCTCCGTGTGTGGCACGACCCGGGACAATCTCCATCTCTTTCTCTCTTTCGTTGCCCTTCTCGCCTCACAGCTTGCGAATATGATTTGCGGTATTCACGTGTCTTCCCCCGAGAGAAAGAGGGATGGGTGAACTGTCGTGTGGCTCACGTAGACGGTAGGTGTAAGCCACCGGGGTTCGCATCCAGCGAATCCCGTTCGACGTTTTCCTCAGAATTTCGCGGGGTAGAACGGTAAAGTAAGACGGCGGTAACATATGCGGACCTCGGTATCGCTCGCGAAACTTTTACTGAAATTCTCTACTGTGCAGAGAGCCAACGGGATACGCCGCTGTCTTGTCGGTACGACCGGTTATAAATGGGAGACACGAGGTGGTGCACCTGAAAAGTCGGTGCTTGCTAGCTTCTTCCAAGGATCGTGTTTCGCTGTGTTGCTCTTCTTTTTCTTCCTTCTTTTTATGGACCGCTGCAAACATGGTCGAGCATTGCGCAAATGTCTACCGTGATTTTCCGGAACACCATTCACGGAACAAGAGCGTTAGAAAGTATCAGTGTCAGTCCCATTGTTCAGTTAGCCAACTATGAACATTTATTTTTATTTCACTAACTGCATTACGCTCCATATACTAAACTCTTTTGTTTTAATATCAAATCCAATTTAAAATCATTACTCCTTAACGAGATAAAAGATATATCTGTGTCTTTCCAACACCCTGCTATTATGCACCTGATAATTTTAGAGAACAAGACCCCAAAAGGCATTTAACCACCATCCGGCAAATCAACAGGCCGTTGTTCAGTGTTGAGGGCTCGGGAGGTCGGTCAGAAAATCGAGAGAAGAATTTACTCGGTGGGCGCACAAATCTGCCGCGTCTACGAGGGTCAGCGTCGAGGAACGAGATGGGGATCGATGAGCGAGCTTCCGGCCCACGGGACTGAAAATCTCACTGGACGCGCGCGGCGCGGCGCGCTTCCAACGACAACGTGTAAACCGTTCGGCCGGCAACACAATGGCGGGCCGGAGGTCCGACGGAGCGAGGAAAATATATTGCTAATAGGGTTTGCAACACGGCCCGTTAGTCGAGAGTAATGCCTTACCACGGGGTGGCACACGTTAAGCTCGTTTAACGAACCATCCCACCCATCGCCTCCTCTCGCTCGCACTCTCCTCGCTTTTCTATCTCTTTCTTTCGCTCCCACCGCCCATCACCTTTCGCCTTTTTTGCCCTTCTACTCTCCTGCGTTCGTGCTTCCGTAGACGTCGATTAGATTTATGGACTTCCATCGTGTGTCACGCGCTTGCCCTCTCGTCGCCGTGCTCTCGTTCGTCGAGGGATTTCATCTTGCAGCCGCGATAACCGCACGTGACCGTTTCGAGTCTCTCGATTAGAGAGGTATTCTTCTTCGTAAATCGAATAGAACGGATTGCCCGTCGCTTTTACGCGACTTTAGTGAGTTATTACCTTCTGATGCACTTCGAGGTCAAAGTAATCGTGAAAGCTATATATAATCTTATCACTAATATTATTTTAGAAACGATTCTCGATATTATAATATATCTTTATGTTATTTCTATAGTTTTTGTATTTATTTATTATTGCATAAGGCATAAGCTATCGCGTATAATTATTAAGCAAAAATATAAATAAACATTGCAGATTATTATCGCTTGCACAAACATAACACGCAAGGTATCAAGATAGGCGTGCGCGCGACTCTCTGTTCTCTCTCTCTCTTTCTCTTTCTATACGTACGAAGGATATACGGATCATAAAACTATATGGAAGTAGATTCTACGGCGCACCTTGAGTCCCGTCACGTTCGACAGATGCGCAAATGACTCTTCGAAGTGCTAACGTCCCGCTCTGCTCCTTATTTCATCGACTATGTATGTACATCACCCCGGCGACGACTCCAACGGTGCCATGTTTGACCCCGCATGTGTTGCGCGCAAACATTGGATGCGCGCAACGTGGGGTTACATCCAATATCTCTTGCGAAACACATTTTCCTCAGCACGTAGATTCCATACGATAAACTAAGAAAATTGCTCGGAAACGTGAGTAGCGGAAGTGATTAAAATTTAAACACTATTAACCAATGTATTTAGAATTTAAAATAATTTTGCACAAAAATTATCGTTACGTAAACGAGTTCAGAGAAATATCGATTTACCGAGATTTTTATTTTCTGTTACGTTTATCAGGTTACTCTTTGTGTGTGGAGATAATAATTTAATAAAAATTTATTTCAGAATATAGTATATACATTTTTAGTTTTAAATTTTCTGTGTTATGCTTCTATATTATATTTTAATATTTCCATAGTTAATTAAAATTAAATAAATTAAAAGCGAGAGAAAGAAAGAGACAAAGATAAAGGGAATTATCGGTATAATCTAGTCCACTATTATAAACTAATCATTAAAAATGTCTCGATTAGTAACGTTTGTTCGTTCTCGACGTTCTACGTGTGAACCTTTGTAAACCCTTGTGAACTCTGATGAACCCTTATGAAAAGGGCTACTTTCTCCAGTTTATTCATGCAGAATCTAGGTAATGCGAGACGTGCTTGATCCGAGACACCTCGTATACGACACTACGTGCGTTCATAGCGTGAGCGAGTGTGCGTTTGTATGTGTGTTGGATACACGTACATATATACAGGTGCATCCCGGAGATGCACCTATCTTCCTCGCCACGAGCCGGATGCACCATTTGCGGGATATTCTCCGACGCTATCGGCGCGGGACGTGCTCAGACGTGCATCCTTTCTCCCGTTACCTCTTTATGAGCACGCCCGCTATAGATTCAAAGGCGTACCGTCGTCCATCCTCTACGAGCTACGAAACCAGCCAGCACGCGCCCTGACAGTCTGTGACAATTACTACACCTCAGCCGTCAGTATGTCGCTTTTCTTTTTCTTCCTCTCGTTTGACATCGCTTGTCCGTGCCGAGGGTCACGATTGGCCCAATTCTGACCAGCGGAGGTCGTCTTTCTTTCATGGTCCGAGATCGTGGAACAACATGTCTTATACAATATTTTAACGCTTTAAATATTTTATATTTTGTAAGAGAAATATTTTTAAAATATTATATACCGAAATAATGTTTTATAAACTAAGAGAAATGTTTTAAAAACGTTATTTACTAAAAAAAAAGGTTTGGTGAAATAGCTTCAACTAAAGAGTTTAGTGATTATGACGAAATATTTGGTTAATGTTAACAAATTTGGTTATTATAATCAAGCCTTTTTTTCAGTGTTTGTTTGAATTTTAGACTAAAGAAACTATTGGAGGCATTAAAGATTAAAATTAAAAAAAAATAATAATAAAGTTTTATCCGTCAATTAATTACAAATAAATTTTGTTCATACCTACTTGAGATTTAATCGCCAAGATAATTAATTATTGTAATAAGATACGCGCGCGCTTCACCAAAAAATCAAGAGACAAAAATTATATTGATCGCCGGCTTTTGTTAGTACGGGAATCTCGACAAATTCGAAAAGTATGATTTGTCGCTTCTGTGAATGCGACAGAAATGCACAATGTAGCATGCGATCCGATAGAGAGGCTACGGCGAAAAAGTAATGTAACATCGCGCGTGTATTAGTGCATTACTAACGGTATTATCCTGGGAAAATTATTGCCAGGGCGAGGTAATACCTGCCATATTTCAGGCATTACGAATATTGCGATATGGCCACCGTATTTTAAGAGCGATAGTTTTATCGCTCGACGTTATGATACCCGGTCCGCTGCGTCTATCCTTTTTTACGCTATTCGACGTGTATCGATTAAATATTGCGAACATGAATGACACAGCAACCTGACGAGGAAACATTTTCCAGCATCAAGTATGCAAATTCGCCCTGCACGAATAATCTTTAAAATACTTGCCACATTTAAATGGAAAAAGTGCAAAGCATCGTTAAAGTGATTTTTTCAAGAAACACTAACAGCTTCGATAAAATCTTTGGTAATTGCAATAACACAAATATAAAAAAAAAATCTCGGTATTCTCTTTATTATATTTCACGCTAATGGATTATTACCACATAAATTTAAAGGTTGTTGTACAAAGGATTAGAATCTTTCATTCATCCAATTTCTTGTATCTTTACCCTAAAAGAGAATGTATAATTTTCGATACAACTTATAGATATTTCCCGAGAGAAGAGGTCGATATTTCTTCAGAATAACTATATCGTGACCTCTTAGAGCGTTGAACTTTCCTAACGAGATACCCTATGCTACGTGTGTAACGTCGACATTATTTCGATGTCACATCTCAAGGAGGGAGTGTCAAAGAATCATTTATCACCACGTTATGGCGCAACGGATGCAAGATATCTGCTCGAGGCAACCCGCCGACGATCGACGAGACCACTTCTACAAATATTTATGACGCGAGCAGAGTACTTTACGCTCTATTTGACAAGTAGGAAACGTGTACGTGTCGCAAGCGAATCGAGTTGACCCCAAGAAATAAAGTGGCGAAGTAAGAAGGCACGTGGGATCGATAGTCATGTTGTTGCGCGTCATTGAGAATTATTACTCATAAACTTGGCTCAATCTTGATCGTGTCATAACTGCGAAATCGTCTTACGGTCAACGATATATTCGTCGATTCGCAGCAATTTCGGGCAATATGATGAAAAATAACAGCATCATTTTTGCATGACATAATTACCTTTCCAAAAAAGCTCATTTGCCATCTACATGATTTACTTTACAATTAATGGAAATTTTTTCTTGGAACAGACACAATATGAAGGACGTTTTCATCGAATCACGTAAAATATGAAAATTAAAATTTTTCTCGCGCGTCTTTTTACCATAAATGCTACTACGTGATTGTGGAGAGAAAAAAAGAAGAAAGCACAGTAGAAGTTATTAAAACGCATGCGTTTAAAAAAATACAGAAACATACGTGGTGCCGCTGAGCGTGATCGCGCGCTCGAAGGGCGGAAAATATCCGAAATTCAGACTTATTGAATTCTTGCAGCGGGTTGCATTCTCTTATACGCGTGTGGGTGCACACGATGCTGACGCGAAGGCTACGTGTGAACCCTCTGAATTATGGACCGCCGAGCACCCTCATTCTCTCTCTCCCTCTCTCACACTCTCATACACTCACATTCACACAATATGACGGTAACGGCCCGCGTCCGCCGCCTCCGTGCGGTTGACGGGCTGCGTGACCTGGGTATCGGACTAAGGCTACGTAACGATTACTGTTAAAAATTTAGGAAAATTCCTACGACGCCGCCACCGCTGCCGCAGAGCAAATGCTATTTTCATGCGGGCGCGGCGTTCGAAGTGACGGCAATACTCCCCGGTCCTGTCGTATTTTCAACCCGCACACGTACCCCTTTGTGTGAGCGCGTCCGCCGCCTCTTTCGCCACCGACGACCCCTCGCGCGTTCCGCCGTGAAAAATCTCGCGGCTCGTTGAAAGCCATCGAAATGGGGAAAGGATCGGATATTTCTCTCGCAATGCGAACGAATCCAACTGTGGTATTTGCGAACCAATATTTTTTGGAGAGAGATGAAAGAAGAAAGGTAGAAAGATTTATTGAAGGCATTGGGGAGTCTTATTCGTAGCATAATAAGTCGCTTCTGCATGCACGTGGAAGATAGAAAGATCATTGTACGTTTTTTAATAAAATTCCCTAATAACTGCATAAGATAATATCAATGGTAGAACTGCATAAAATAATGTCTAAGGTAAATTGGAGTCTGATGGACAGAAAATTGAATACGTTTTATAAAATGTATACCTAACATTTCATCTGCAACGATCTGCAGGCAAGATAAATTGGAGGAATTGTTTCGCCGAGTTTCATTCGCTGAAGTTCGAAAACGCGATGGCGTTGCTCGGAACGAGAAACGATATTTCTCGCGACGATAGAATTCCAACAACGTTTCTCATTATTTATTAACGGGCAACGGGGAGTACGCTCTGCAGCTTGATATTTTTATCACAGAAGCGTTTCATAAAGCACGCGCCGTCGTAGTTCAGCCGGCGACGGAATTAAAGCACGCTCTCGTTGCAAATTGATGCGACCCCGAAACGCACACGCCGACAACGCGGGGATGCGTTGTTGAACGAACCCGCGTATCTCGGTATAGGATTTGCCGGTGAGATCCCTGTTTAATAAAAGCGCGTCTAACTTTTCCCGCCTATTTATAAACGTTATTAAAACATCCTTGCGAAACACATGGAATAAAAAACAGTTGGTCAAGATGTGTGTGTGTGTGTGTGTGTGTGTGTGAATGTGTCTAATATACGCTCTCGTTTTTCTTTTCTCTCTATCATCTTCCCTCTATCTGCCATAAATTTTACCGCGTGATTCCGCTTTTTTTATCTATGGAAGTCGTGAAAAGGGATTTACATTGAACGTTTTATTAACTAACGGCGGCGTAATAATAAAGAGTCGGCTTTTCTTCGCCGTTTGCTCCTTCGCATCCATTTGCGGGATCCACACGCCTGTTTATTTTCGGAAGTGGCCACTTATCCGGCTACTCGATTTCTCTCGCCAAGAGTCGAGAAGGCCACCGCTTTCTATCCCGACATCGTAAATCCTTCTTGATCTGAAGGAACTCTCGACCACGAGAAGGAGGAAGGGAGGAGGTCCTTTGGGTATTTCTTTCTTCTTGGTGTATAGCCATTAAAATCTCTCGCGTAGTAGAAATTGCCAGTGATACACCGTAATTGTACGTAACAAGATTTTTACGATTTAAAAAAAGAGTGCAGACAAGTAAAATTAAAGATTTTGCAATTATTAGAAAGTAAGTTATTAGAAAAATATTTTTAATCGCGAGGATATTTATATTTTCTCAATAGAAGCCATTTATTAAGTATTTATGGGTTTTACGTCGTTAATTTCATCTATGAATTATTCGTGTGGAATTTGCTGCTAATCTAAAGCGCCGTATCGTAATTATATTGTCGCTCAAACTTTAGTTTAGAGTTTGCGTTCATTGCAGCCGGATACCTCCTATTGCGTCGATATATTGAATGCTTTCAAGTTATTATAGCTTGGTGAGTTGGATTTCAAATTATATTATAGATAAACGCAAATTATACATTGTAGATAAACGTAAGAAATCTTGAATATATGATATAATACTATCATGAGTTTGTTTTCCAAATAAATACAATTAACTAATCTACATCTAACATGTTTGGGAGAAAGCTCTTTCTATCTAAAGCTGATTTTTATCGACTGTGCTTATCGGATAAGAGAAGCGACTATCGAGTAAGAACTTCTGAATTCTTTATATAAAGTTGTAGTAACTAGAAGTTTCCACCAGATAGCAAACTCGATCGTCTGACAAGTACGTTGATCAGAACCCCGGAATATCAATCTAAATCGTATTTCCGCTAATTTTCAATTGAATCCGTCCTCATTATAATACAATATGTATGTATAATAATAATATAAAAAAAATTTTGCACGTGTTTTTTTATCGAAAATGACAATTATAACGCAATAGTTCTTAGAGGCCTCTTTAGCCTAATTATTTCTTCATTAATTTAAAACATGAATTATCAATTATGTTTACTGCACTCGAAAAGATATACCTATTACTTTACTTCCTTTAACATTCAAAGATTACAAATTTCAGCCAAATTTTACAAACAGAAGCAACCAATTACATCTAACGAGATAGGAGAAAAAATAAGAGAAATGAAAGGAACTTGATCGAGTTACTCAAAGTGCAAGTCTTAATTAACGGAAGGTAAATCATAGTGTTCGATTTAGTTGTCTCGCATGCACCGACCTTTTACGGATGCACTCGATAACGAAATATCAAAGAACGAGCATTAATTTCTCAGAGCAGCGATCCGAATGACGTTATTAGTTTCGCAATTACCTGAAAGAGCTTCCTCATCTAACGAGGAGAGAAAAAAGAAAGACCGTTTAACGATTTCGCATCGATAGGTAGTCAAAGATAATTTCCATATTACAGATAAATATGTATATAATATTCAGTTATATCCAATATTTCTCATCGTACAGTTATCGTAGCAGTATCATCACGCGTGCTTTTCCACCTTGTACGCTATAAACACATCGTAATTGCATCACAATAAAAACTCGAGATGATCATAGACACATCTCTCCCGTTATTGTATTTTGCGATCGAACCAACGCGAATTTTCACGATCGTCAAATCGCATGTCAGTGACAACGTAATCACGAATAAAACGAACGAATAAACGATAAGTCGGCGAGATAATACGACACTGCGTTTCCAATCCCGTCGTTTTCTATCCCGATCCACTTCCCGCCCGCAGTTGTGGATTTCTACTTACAACGAGTGCACCGGGAAAAGTTTTCCGGTTTGAATTGCGGTTTTTATTCCGCACGGGCAATTCCGCGATAGCGCTCGTCTGACTTTGAACTGTCGTATTTTCCTTCGGTAATTACTCCAGAAAAATTCGTCCTAAAAAATGCTGACAAGACATTCCGTGACTTTTGTTCAATCGAAGAGCGTAATCCGCCACGTTCGATAATGCCCATCAAATTCCTTTATCGGAGTGCCGTTTCGTCGAAGAGTTTAATCGCGCGTGCGATTTTTTCGTACAAGTCAAACTGTCAATGTGTCGCAGAATTTCTACGTGCATTTTTGGATATAATCCTTCACTATCTTCTTTTTTCCCAAATAAAAATGATAATAAAACCAGCTTTTATTGTGATAGAAAATTATTATAGTAATCCGGGCTAAAGAATGCATTTTCTAACAAATATCCCAAAATACAAAAACATATACAAAAAAATAAATCCGTAGTCAATGTAATTAAACGAATTAATTAAGAAGATATACATTTTTGTTTTGTATATCTCTTTACATTGTTTTCTCGCTGAGTTTTAAAGATTTTGCTCTAGTCAAGCGATCAGTACGAGCAGTTGCAATAAGCTGACCTACATTTACGCGCGCCATCAGCTGATTGTCGAGGATCAGCTGATTGTCAGTGAACGCCGTGTGTGTTTCAGCTCGCAGAAAAGTCATAACAATTTGAATGGACACTTGAAAGATGCATGAGATCTTTTCTCCGATAGATTTGTACGGATTTTTCCAGATGAATTATCTGCTAGATATTCAATTAAATAGAAAGTAATATTCAATTAAATAGAAAGTTTTTTTGCAAAATTGGTTGCTATATATACACGTGGCTACAAATGTCTCTGATCTAAAATGTGACATCATATACGCGCTTTAGAAACTTTGCCGCATTTAAAAGCCGAATTTTCTCGAAAAGAACATTATTCCACTTTTTGTAAGAGCGCGATTGTTTTATTCTGACAGCCGACTCGCAAAATCACGTCGATTAATTAACAAGAATAATGGTTTTCGGGAAATAATTCGCGAGATACTATAGATTTTTTACTTAAAATAAAATTTATCTGTCCGGAAAGATAAGGTACATTCTCTCAGATATTGTGGCGAATATTCTTCGTGCTGGCGGACATAGTTTCATACTTGAGTCAACAAGAATGATATCCCGTAGATTTAGCTGTTGGTTACTGTACATATTAATTGCATAATAAATGCACGTATCCACTGTCAACGTATACGGATTATTTTTCCTATTTCGCCTCGACTCAAAGATCAAACGCGAATAATCAATGTCACGACTGGAGAAATAGAGAGATGGATAGAAAGAAATTGGAGGTAACATGACTAAGATGAGCAGCGCAAACGTAAGGATCGCGGATCACGTTTTCTCCCGCATCGGCGAGGACGTTCGTAAAACTTCCAATTTCCGCGTAAGGTGCAAACCGTAAAACATCGGGGTGTTTCTATTTCGACACGACGAAACGACGGCGATTCGATCCGGTCTTCCCGCCGCCTCTCGGAACTTTCACCGACAGCGGATCGCGCGCTTTTAATACAATTTTTATGGCCGCCCGAAGAAGATATAGTGGATCGTGACAGGACGATCAAGAGATGGGGATGGAAGGAGAGGAAGGGGATGATCGAGAAAAGAGAACTTGGACCGTAGATCGAATATTCGTGGCACGTTTTGTAATTTATACAGGCTTTTATCTTCGAAACGGATTAAAGCGACGAATGTGGCGATAAAGGATCGATCGCGGGGCGCGAAAATTGTACCCAAAGGACACGAAAATTGCGCTCTTAGGACGAAATGGAGAGAAAGGGGGAAAAAGAACGGCGATATTCTTATTAAAATAAAGAAAATTATCTAAAAACATATAATAACACTAATTTGACTTTATGTTAAAAGAAATAACTGTAAATTTTACTTTGAAAATTTTCTTTTTCTCTTATATATATTCACAAATAATTAAATTATATTAGAATAAACGTTTCGTAGAGCTGTCAAAAACTTTCCTTTCTTGCCTTTATAATTTCTATTTTATATCTCATATAGTGAGTGCACAAATGCAGCAGCGCTTTCAACATAATCATAATACACCGACAGTTTTCGTCGAGGGACGTGGTTCACCTACGTTGCGACGCGGCGAATTATTTCGCTATCGCGCGAGTCATATGATCGTCAAGGATAGAAGACAGAACGCTATCCCCGCGCGCAAAATTTATATTCATGAGTGGGAGAGCACGATCACTTTGATATATCTCGTCGAAGGCACCAGGTGGATCGTGTGCGACGGACAAAGAATGCGTATAATGGAGAATCGACGAGCTAGCTGCACCGAGATCCTCCCTCCGAACGAGAACGCAACGTTGTTTCTGAGTTACCCGAGATTTCCCGTCTCGTCTCTTGTATGTCGCGGAAACTCGAGGAATCGAGTTTCCCCTTTTTCCTCGAAGTGTCGCCTTCGAGTGCTTTCATCGCTCGCGTTTTTCCCTTCGTACATACGCCGGAATTTCTTAACCCCTGCGGTCCCAAGTCCCAACGCAACGATGCAACGTCTCTCGTCTTGCAGAATGAGAGGAAGACACAACCAAGGAAAAACGACTAGATAAAAATGACGTGCGATGGATTATCTGACTTTCAACAGTTTTCGGATTTTCAAAGATCGTATTCTCAATCTTGTCACTATATCAACAGCTCTCTTCGCGAGAAATTATAAACGACATTTTACGATTACACTTAATAAAAAGTGATAGACACAAAATAGACACAAAAATGCTTTATACACCTTACAAATTGAAACAAAACTTTATTCATAAATAGTTTTATCTATAACATTAATGCACAAATAATAAAAGTATTAACACAATATAAATTATATGTTATACATAATGCGCTACAACTTGTGTTTGGTCTTTAGACTTTTGTTTCCACTTTGTATCGAAAATATATACAATTTCTTTATTAGATTATTTCACGACAAATGTTTGAACTAATGAAACTATTAGCGCCGAATGACTATCAGTCACGGTCTTTTATGATCATCCGCAGAATCGATGCTAGCAAACGCGCCCGTCTTTGTACGAAAATATAAACGCGCGGGTTTACGGGGGCGATAAAATTTGCCAGCGGCCGCTGGCCGAAGAAGACTATGGGCCACGATGATATCGAGTGCGATATCGAGATTTATCGGACAGCCGTTTTCAGCGCGAATTGAATCTCGAGCTCTACGAATCTTAAATCTTCGTATATCGCCTCTACGTTGTTTTTGTTCTTTTCTATATTTCTATGAAATTTTATTCCTGATTTCGAGACGCAAATCATATAAAAAATTAATTAAAAATTGATTTTTGATTGTTTTTATAAACTTACATAAAAGTTCTTACATTTTTATTTATAAAATACACTGTTATACTCAAAATAAATAAATGCAATCAAATTACGAAATTTTTGAATGTGGGTAGAATATATATTTATTCTCAGCGATAAATATATTGATCGACGAGAAATCGAAAATAAGCCGAGTCAGACTGTTGATGCTAGACAAGATTGAATACCCGAGTTTTTTTTGTTTTGATTTCATGCTGCACCTGTCTAAATAACGAGAATTTTTTCCGATTATTACGGTGGCCGAAGATTTTATTTCATTCGTGGTGAAGGAGCGGCTCTTTATTATGGATTACGGACAGCCTTCCGTCGACAAATCGCGGAATATTTCGGTGAATGGTCTGATCGTAAATCGATTCGTGCAACCGGACGAGATGAAGGAAAACGGTGAATGGTGGAGGATCGCACGCATCCTCGAGTATCGATCGTATCGACCAGCGGAGGTAGCTCCTTCTCTCTCTCTCTCTCTCTCTCTCTCTCTCTCTCTCTCTTCCTAACTCCCTCTTTTTCTCACTTCCCAGGATTCAATCAGAACTGCTGCCGGCGGTGCCGCGAAGACGGAGCTCAGGAGAATCGCACGAAACGATAAATCTCGATATCCTACTCGATATTACTTGGCCTCGACCAGCGACGGCTGACAAATTTTATCGCGTTCGCTAAATCGTTCTTGCTACTTCACACAATATACACAGTATTTCATAAGCTATGTATTACATATATTTCAGAAATATATTCTTTGTTTTCGGGAGAAACCTTTCTAAACGAAAATTCCGTTAAATGCTATTTTGTTCGATTCCTAAATTTTTATTGTTAAGTATTGTAATAATGGTAGCGTTCAAAATTAAAATTCTCTTTTAAAAAATTAAATAAAAGATAAAATTTTATTATCTATTAAAAACATGTATTTTATTTTTAATCGTTCAAAAATTATCAATAATTATTGTACAGTCAATTTACTTAAAAAATATTTTGTTTAAATTTATCTGTCTTCATAGTTTGCATTAAAAAATACAGATGTTGCAAAAAATCTCATCACGATAACTTTCCAAGATCTCAGCAAAAAAATTCGTCGCAATAAGTCCGCATATCGAAGCACCGGACTTCGTTTGAAATGTAGATTTAATCCGTTCCGTTTGATTGCTTTGAATCGAATTGTGCATCGACTTGGAATTATTTTTACATACATTACGTCGCTTGCGAAATAAACCGAGTAGATGCGATGATTATTTTTTTTTAACGATTCTTTTATTTAAAAAACGTGCAACGCGTAGATTATTCGAATGCGTGGCTGAAGGATTATAAAGTTTGTAAAAATAATATACGTGGCACAAAGTTTTTCACCAAAAGCATTCTCTATTATCCGGTGTAACAAGCAGCAGCTTGCGGCTAAACCAAAGTATAGTTAATTGGTAGGATATCACTAAACATGCGCAAACATAATAACGCCGCGGAAAATTAAAACTCCAAAATTAAAGGAAAAAATGTTCTTCTTATTTAAAATACTATATGAATACAAAATTTATCTAATTAAATTTAAAATAATCTTCTCACAGATGAGACATATCATTTCAGATGCAGTAAAATTATAGTATCTAATAACATCATAATGTGAATTAGATTATATTTATATTCAAACATAATAAAAAAAATCGGATGAAGGATGGCAGAAAATGCGAGAACATATTTGGAAGGAAGGTTACACGTGCACCTTGCGCGCAAAGTGAATGGTGACATCAAGGGAGGAACGCGATGGGGCGAGATACCGGGAGAAAGCACGATCATGTCAATGGAAAGCACAGGGGCGAAAAATATTAGGGTGCTCGAGGAGCGAGCAAGGGTGCCAGTTGCGTCACGAGGACACCGGGAGACCGTTTACGAGCCCGTAAAGTTGGCCATTCCTCACCGCGTTCGTGTCTTGTGTGAAAACTTTTTCACCGTTTTCACGAAGAAATCGTTCGTGACCGAATTTGCCACTTTTACTAAAGAGTAAAACTGAATTGACAACCCCCGCTACGAGAAAATATGATAAAAATTTCTTGACAAGATTCCCTGACATTGTCCAATAAGCATACTAAACAAACCAACAGATAGCAAGTACTCACAAGGAAAGGTCACTCCTTGTAAATGGCGTTGTTCAATGAAAGTTGGCATTAGAATAGAGAAAGTTGGCATAAGAATTTTGTTTTCTTATATTCCTGCTTATATCATCCTGTTAGTGATCTGGAAAGGTCATTGGCTGGTAAATGGCGTTGGTCAGTGAAAGTTGGCATAAGAATGGAGGCAGGTCCATCACGCACCAAGATGCAAAATATTTTGGCAGACCGTCGCAAGGGCAAACGTTATGATCTCACGAAGTCAGCCCAGACAGAGCATATACCTAAACGGGAAGTGTAAAGCACTTAAAGACGACAATAAGCATCGTACATTAGCACTTATGAATGTTTATGCATTTATATGCACGACAATGCTTATTGTCGTGCATATAAATCTTAAGTACTTTATACTTCCCGTTTCGGAAAGTTGGGCTGACTTCGTGAAATCATAACGTTTGCCCTTGTGACGGTCTGCCAAAATATTTTGCATCTTAGTGCATGATGGACCTGCCTTTATTCTTATGCCAACTTTCATTGAGCTACGCCATTTACAAGCCAATATCACTAACAGGATAATATAAGCAGGAATATAAGAAAACAAAATTATCTGCTCAAAAAATTAATAGTTTATATTTTAAATTAAAAATGCTTCTATTTTTAAATTCAATATTTTCAGTTTAACATTTATGGTGTGGAGAAGAGACCTCAATTTTTTACGACACCCAGTAATCTGATGGTTAAAAGCGTTTCTTTGTATTCTGGATTTAATGATCAGCGGAAGTTACTATTTTACGATTTAATCGTAAAAAGCGAAATGGTATATATAGAACAAAACAGGATAAAAGAATTCGCTATTTAGCTTTAGCATATTAATGATTTACCACTTCACTATACGCTCGGAGAATTATTCTCTCACCAAAGGTTCTCTTTTGCTTCGCAGCGAGATTACGTTTATCTTGTTTTGGCAATAAATCAAGTGTGCGATAATGCGGCGACTAATGAGTCTTATCATAAATCATAGTACAGGTTGTTCTCGCGTTTTAACTCAAATACTAAACGCTATATATATAAAACAAGGAAAACACCGTTAGCCTCAATGTAGACGCATCGATCATTTTTCAGCTGTTAAGTAAGCGATTAAAAATTAAGAAGCTTTTAATGAATTGAGTTTCAACGGTGCGGATAGAGGAAGGTAACAGAAATACTGTCCCTTTAACATCAAATAAATTCGGTTTTAATCAAATTTTAATTTAAGACTTAATTACAACAACTTAACAACCCCTATCGCACAATGAAGATCAGCTCTACATTTTGAAATTAGCTTCATATAATAAACCACTCGTTGCCTTGTAAACTAATTTACGAAGACTACTAGAGTTGCTATCCAAGTTTGATGTTAACGAAAACTTTAAGATAAGATGTACAATTATATTAAATTTCTTTACACACATTTTACACTTTAACAAAAATTATATCAAGCAAAAACTGTGATATTAATCCGTGTGTGTCGCATATGGAAGATTTCACACGATTACATGTGTGCTCCACATAATTATCGATACCCCTATCTCGGCCAATTCGCTTTGTATATCTTCGAACGCGAGTTCGAGCTTCGCTATTCCATCAGACTGCAAACTTGTAACAGCGAGGCTCGAGGAAAAAGTAGTTCGGTACGGGCTGTACGAATATGAGAATCGATCTTGTGTTCCATGGAAAAATATACCGTCTGCAGCTCGAAGGAAGACTCTTTCGCGCGACAATGCGGTGCTGAAATCGAGTCGGTGTCATCGTAGTCGTCGCGTTCGCTCAAAGGTGTCGATACAGCGACTCTACCCCCGGCAAAGTTGGTAACCGAAAAGTGTGACAAAGCGACGAATCTCGTAAAACTCTCAGCGAGACTCGGGCGCCGGGCACGAGCATCAAGCTGGCGCGCACTCCGCCGGCGCCGGAGTACGCGTATTCAGATCCTGGGAAAATACCCGGGATATCCCGCAGGGAAGGAACGAGCTGACAACACGTTCTTCGGAATCGAGTTGCTGTCGATGCTGGTGCAACTTCAAAGGCGTTTGTCTCTCAGGACGCGTCGCCGTAACACGCGCACGCGGAAACGTCCGAGAGATCTTTATATTCCATTCTTTCCTCAAAAATATCATCGCCATCGTTCCGTCGAGAACGAGTCTGCATATTTCAGGGCTCCGAGACTTAGAAGCGAGAAATTTTCCTCTCCAAAAACTTTGCTGACAAAGAAAAACGCGTCTTACGGCAGGAAGAAATAAGGCAGATTGTGTTATTGCTATCTCCCCCTCTCTCTCTTCCATCTCCGGTCAGTTATCGAAGAATGCGAGGTGAAAAGTCGGCGACGGAAAAGTGGCTAGTTATGGCAAGCCTGGAAACCCCTAACTTCATTGAAAATTTTGCGGGATGCCTGTCGAGAGTATTGCGCGTTTCGCGACTGGTGTGTTGAGAATTTATACGTATATATGCGCCGGAAATCGATTCGAAACACGACGTCAAGAAAGTTTCCGCGGGTTTGATATGCGGTCCGTGGAATTCGAAAGTATGACGAACGTGTATTTTCAAGAAATCAATTCTATAATAAAATAAAGTATTTATAACTATATAATGTCCTCTTTTTCTGCTTTTCGCAAATTGATCTGTTCAGAGAGGAGTGTGAAGAGATTATGTTCTGCCATAAAAGCTCATTTATTATTGTTTAATTAAAGAGTAACAGCACACCTTTTGATGTGAAAAGATCAAGGAAACGATTTATCGATAATATTTTGCGAAATTATTTTCTTATTTTCTGCTATTTAAGAGATAAAGAATTTGTATATAAATTATGTTAAATGTTTCACAATAAAAGAAATGTTTTATAATAAACATAAATTAAGATAGATATTCAAACGAGATAAATGTGACAAAATAAAGAAAAATAATTAAATAATGAAAAAGCAAGAATATACAATGGAGCAGAGAATGAGAAAAGAAGACGAAAACAACTCTTGAATAATCACGTATTGTACAAGTTGTTGGCTATTATAACTTAAAAGCACGTTTGTTTTAATATCCTTTACGAAACTGTTTATCGTTCCTTAAAACTTTCTCCATTGTGCTATAAAGGATTAGAGTCAACGCTAGGTTACATTTTATACTATGACGTACGTCAACGACTCAACATAGGATTAACTAAAGTTCTCTGACAACTAGAGAGTTCTCCACTTAATCCTTCCTATTCTGAATTCTGTTTTACGAATTGTATTTTGTTATTAGCAAATTGAGCAATAATTTTTTAAATATGTAGAATATATAGAATTTTTTAAATATTGCTAAATATATGTTGCAGGGGCAAATTTCTAAATAATTGTTATAATATTTATTTTATATAGTTTTATATTACTGCTCGATGATGAATTATATGATAAACCTTATTGTCTATCATCACTCAGAATATTATATATTGCGTTTACGCTGTATTTTTGCAATATTTTAACTTATTTGGTAAGATATTTTCGAGATAAAAATTTTTTTCGGCACTGTTGTACGTGTTCACTTTTTCTGACGTTATGATGGGGGAACAAGCTAAAAATGTTTGAGTATGGTAACGTCATTTGTTCTCAGACAGGAAGAAAGCGTAGGAAATGCATCCACAAAAGTGTGAAAGAATATTCCCCAACTCTTCTCGGACTGGCACGTCGTTCCTCGCATTCCCCAGGTCGTGTAACGCGTCGAGTACATCGCGCGCGCCACCAGTTACAGGATTATGTTCCTCTCTCCGGGCATTATTTCCTGGATCGTTCCTTTTCTATCGCAGAACGTTTTCTTGCTCGCGGTAAATAAAGGAAGAGGGGACCGCGTTGGGATATCTTGTTCTTTTAATACCCGGCAAATTCCAGCGAAAACGCTCGAAAGACTCGGGGGAGATAGAAATCCGAAGTGCGTTCGGAAGGTAGGCGTTGAAGGAGAGGAAGAGATAGTTAAGTAAGTCCTGCGGCGCGCCGAATGCGAGTATTCTGGCGAATACTTCGTCGCTCGTTTCTACCGAGCCTTCCCTTCGTACTTTCGTTTGCCGTGACTATCACAAACGACGGCATTTTTTTCTCCTTCTTTTTTTTTCAAAAACCATCGACTGCGAATTCCTGTAAAGAAATACAAGAACACGCTCTCTCGCGCGCGCTCGACGAATCATTTACGAGCAGCTTTAGCAACGTCCATTTATACAGAATGTGTAAATAAAACGCGGACAATTTTTTAAATTGTTGCGAGTGATATTGAGATTGATGGAAATTTCAAATTGATGCAGTAATGCTAATTACTTTGATTTTCAATACATTTAAATTTATCCTCCATAAATTATCCATTTCCTACGTTTTTCAGATATTATACAATAATTTGCATAATCAAAATTAAATCTTAAGTTATGCTTCTTTATAAATATATTTAATTAGAATTCGTCGAGACGAACGTAGCCTTTCGAACAAAAAGTTTACGATCTAATATTGCTGTTTTTTGTTTGTTGAGAAAATAAAAGAAATGCACATCGTAGAATCGAGATAGACATGTAAAAAACGCGGTCATGCATTTCGTATTTCGCGATTCGTCGCACTTTTCACGAATTTTTCCGGCACCGCGCTGTCGTCAACGTCTTGCTTGACTTTTATAACGGCTTCATATCATCCCTCGCCGAACTTTACGATTCTCCGAAAGCTAGGGGTGTAATCGTCGTTGCGGGAAATTTTTCGGGCGCGACGAATTTCGAGCACCACGTAATCTCTCCTTATGGGCCGTTACGGCGGCGTAATCGACAGTGGTAAAGAGCAAGAAGTCGTCGGCTTGGCGAAAATCTTTCGGCATCACCCGGGGCGTTATCGTTACGTCGCCGATACGAACAACTTGAAGAACAATAACGTCGATTTTACGGTCGTAGGGATATCGCGCGTGCACTTGCCTGGCCGATTTACTTCGTACAAGTTTGCTCTGAGACGCTATTTTTTCACGTTTCCGCAAAAATAGTCATTTATACCGTTATTTCATCGTAAAATATATATTTTTATGAAGAAATATTTTTAGTCGTGATTTACCCTGCTATTTCGTCCAGCACAACGCTGTAAGAATAAATCAACGAATAAGGGATTTATCGTAATGAAATTGCCGTGTTTTACAATGCTAGTGACAAACGTTTCCGCATTCCACGCACCGCATCGGGCTTACCGCGGGACATTTTCGCGACTCGGTCGTTACTCGAGCCACGAGGATATTCCCCGAAAAGAATCTCTTTGCGAGTCGTTTAGCCCTCCAGTAAGGATAGATTACGCGCGCGCGAAGCCCCGGAAGAATTTTTATTGCCGACCTAAAACGATATTACATACTTAGTCGCCGTTGCACCTGCTACTCTGCCGAAGATCCGAGCGTTTGTCATGCGAAAAGATTCGTTGCCGGTTCTTAAGAGATCGCCGACCTCACATCTCCGGATCTCTCATCCCCTTCGCTTTATTCGAGCCATCCCGTCGTTTCAACTTCGAACGTTACGTTAGCTTACTTGGAAAAAATTTCTTTTATTTCGCGTCACTTCTATGAATATTCAGGTCTTTGCGTCACAGTTAATTTATAACAATATATCGTCAATTATAATGATGTATCTCCTTTCGTTAGATCTGTTCTTCTTTTTATTGATAAATTATTTAATCAATTAACAATCGACCTCTTGAATAAAAATTTTCGGCTATCATATTCATCATGTATTTCCTTTTTAAACTTTTTAACATTAAAAAATAAATAGAACGAAAGGAGTTCCTGAAAGACCTTTTACAGTTTACGACACAAAAATTTAAATAGAAGAAGAGTTAAATCAATGTTGTTCAAAAAATATATAGGAGATATAATTGTTCGCCACTAATGTCCGCATAATTCCATAATGGATTGTCAGTGGATGAGGTTACCGTCGCGGAATCGATGTAATTCTGTTAATAACAGCCGCGGTTTCCCACGTTATTGTCGCTTCATTATCGACCATAAGTGATTAGTAATTAATCTCGTCGTGTAATTAATCGAAGCAGCTGTGCAATTGTAACGCAATTATGCAATCCTGACAAGACGCAATATATACGTACTATTCTCGTCTTTAGTAAAATAAGATCGCAGGACTATGAAACCGTGAAGTAATTCCAAAATGCAGAGCGTTAATTTTATTTATAAGAAACATTGTCGCGGGCATAAAATGCGCAGATATTAATTGGATACGCTGTAAAAAAATATATGATATCAGTTATAATTAAAATACTCGCGTGATTACGTTATATCCACTCAAAATCCTTTGGGGATCAATTAATCATCGTCGCAAATTACCTAAGAGGCATAAGCCTCTTTTCGCGCGAAAACATCACAAAAGGAGGAGTCGCTCGTTCGAGACACGTCCGAGGTAAGTCCCTTGAGCAAACACAGACGACAGGACACGCCGAATCGAGATATCTCGAGGATGAATCCCACTCGTGACCGGAATAACTGACCGCAACCTCCCTCGATACCGTCGTCGGAGCGACTTACAAAAGATAGGATCCCATCGAAACTGGAATTCCGAGTATTCTGTCGAATCTCGAATCCCGGGTAGAGATTGCCGCTAAGAGGAATATGACGTACAACCGCTCGGCACGTCGGCACAATTCAATTGTAATACATGCGTCTCTGCAATTTTTATCGTGACACGCGAGCGAGACGGGATATGTCGTGAAACATGCGAGAATTTGTCGTGATTCGTGATTTATTCTCGATGCCGGGACGGATTTAGTTCTGTAAAAACGTGTACGCGTAGGATCGATTTTTGCGACTACAAAATTGCAAACGAGATTAAAGCTTTTTGCGATACTGTAATCCCGATGTATATTTATATAATTCTCAGGCATGTCATAACGTTTATAATCTAGTCTCCGTTAAAATATTATAACTGAAACATTGTAAACCGCACAGATGCGACATAAAATACCAACTGTGTTGTTACTTTAGATTTACTCGGATTAAAAAAAAGCACATTGTACATACGGGACCTTTTGCCATCGTCGCACAATAAATAATAGTATTATAGTTTAATAATAACGTATTCCGGAGATCAATGCATGAGGACTGGATATATCGAGATCAAAGCAGTTTTTAAGTTATAAGCAATAGAGTTAGTGGCGTCCCACAGAATTCAGGCGTTAATATGTTAATAGTTAATACCATGAAATATGGTATAATTTTCATGGACCCTTCAAAATAAAATAAAACACAATTTGTCACTCACAGACATCATGCATAAAGACGGAATTGTGACGAATTTTCTACTCCTCCTGTTTCTTCCATAGGAATTATAAAACAAATATACGCCAAATTATACTGTAATTTACATTTCAAATAAATTCGATTGTTTTATGTTTTATTTCGTGTTTTAGTTAACGTCAAAATAATAATTAATTGTGAGAAAACGAGAAAAAGAGAAAGAGATATGCGTTATAACGTATAAATTTATATTTCAAAACTATAATTATACTTTCGTTTTAATAAATATATTTTGCATAAATTAATATGTACCTAATTATTTTTGCTCTTTTCCAGTTTTATAATTAAAATAATGTGTTATATAATTCTAATAAATTAAGAAAATGCAATTGTTGTAAAAAATGTATAGCTCGTTTTCTTAAGTTATTAAAATCATTTGATGTAATGAGCAGTAAAAACTAATATCTCTTAACTTTTAAATATTAGTAACATATGACAAATTAATATACGTTAAACATAGTTAAGAATCAAAACGCAAGCGACATCTTTAACCAATTTTTAACTTTAAAATTATTTTGATCTCGACATTTTTGTGTGAGGATTTTCGATTGTAATTAACGTTTCGAACAGGGTACTGAAATATTGCATAGTAGTTATGGAATACTCTATCTATATATATAGATTAACGTCCACATTATTATTTGTTATAAGTTATTAATTATTTTGAACTAAATTAAAATATTTAAAATTTATTACCAGTATACAGTAAATTATTGGATTAATCAGTTAATACTAAATACAATTATTCAATATTAATTTCCTATATTTCTATATAAATAACAAACGATAAATGACAGTTGATTTGACTTAAATAAATATTACAAATATCGAATTTTATTCCCTCTGGCGACTCTTTCATTGGGAAACAATTTCTACCGGGATAGCCGCGTTGTTGGTTGACGATCGCCCGCCTAACTCGCGGTAGAGAAATATACGGCCCTTTGAACCAGCGCGTTAAAAAGAAAAGACGGAGCCGATAGAAAGATGGAATTCTGCGGGATATCGAACATTCGCTCGAAGATGGACGAGCTCTCTGAGGCGGAAAAATATGGCAGGTGGACCGTCCGCGAATCTCCCTGTCGGTTTTCTTTTGATGTCCGGACGCGGTTCTAGCGAGAGAAAAGAGAGATCTTAAGGGTCGGAAATCTGTTATGATTCACGACGTGCCACGCTATCGACCCCAATTTTTTTTTATATTGCATCACGATATTCACTCTAATGACTGCACACGTAATAAATACCTGGACGGTATATCAAAACTTGCATATTTACGAACAATGCAATTGATCCAATTCATTAAATTGCAATATCTTATATATAAATTGAATATTGTTATAGAAATTAAAACAAAAATAGTTCCTTAAATTTAATTCATGAAGAATTTCTCTTTCGATATTTAGAAAACTGTTTTCCATGGCACAGTCACAAGAAGTTGCAGATCATATTTTGATTTAAAAACAATTGGAGCACAAATATTCTTATGCATTTTTTTAAACTAATTGAGAATACTATATAATTGGTGCTCGATATTCGCTGATTTTATTCTATCAGCATTTCTTATAAAAACAAAATAAATTTTTGTCGAAAAAAGCTATCGATCTCTGCTACCCTCCACGTGATTGATCTGATCAAGATAGTGTTTGAAACTCATGTAAAGAGGATGATCCGAAGCACGGGTCAAGAGGAGGATAAAAAATACCGAAGAGGCAACAAAGAATATGGAAATGGAGATGCCCGTCGTGCGGTTGATGGACAGCTTCTCGAGTCTTGCTCACGGCGTCTGTTCGAAGAATATCGCGATATTTTCTCGTACGATAGAATTTCGCTCGTTTCTCTGGCGCTGCGGTTGAAAATAGACCGAGATTCAATTTAAAAAATAAATTCGCGCTAGAGAATTTTTGTGTCAGATCGGAATTTATCACCTTAATGTAGCCGTCTATTTGCCAAAAAACATTGTGTGAGTCTTTGAAAATTTTTCTTTAAAAAACAAGACTATCTTAATAATGCACAATTTCTTATCTTGGCAAAGAATTAACGTATCATTCGGTGACATGTTTGATTTTCATGTTTGATATTTGAAAATAAAATCAATTTTATTACAAAGATTATTTTAAAAATTATATTTAACGAATATTAAAATCCATCAAATGGCTGTTATTGAATTTTTAACTCATCTTGAGAACTGTGAAAAAATTCGACAATTAAATTCTCTCATTCTCTTAAATAACAATCCTCTTAATGTGAAAATGTAGTGATTAATTGTTTTCACAAACTGCAAAAGTACTTACATAACAAAAAAAAATCTAACTTACCGAAAGTATTGCGCTATGATAAAAAAAAATTTTAGTTCACAATTATAACTTTTCTCGTATTAAATAGAAGTCGAGCGACGCTTTAGATTGTTTCCACAAGAAAGAGCAGCGACCTATTTACTATTTTTACTGCGTTAAACGAAACGCAATATACGAGTCATAATGCAGCCGCACAAGTTTTCGACCAATGCAATGAGAGTTTTCCATCGCCCGTTAGCTTTTCGCGGAGTTTTCACGAAGAGATCGCAAATATATTTAATGTCATGCGACGGAGGAAGCGTAATATGGCAGGGTAAGTCTTCGTCGCATTCGTTTTCTGCTCTTTAAACGATCAACGTTTCTCGGAATGGGCGATCGCAAGATTTCCTTGGAAAACAGGAAGCTTTGAAATCTCTGTGAGACTTCTTCCGACTAATGAGTGTCATGCTGTTTTCGCAGTGCGGAGAATAAAAGAAAATAAAAGATCGGTTCCCTATTTTCGCAAATATAAATTCCAAATTTTACTTTCTGTTTCTGATACCAATTAAATGTTATCCTCACTACGTAACAATAATAAAATTGCACAAAGTTCAATATCGTTTAACATGAATAAACATAGAAAAAAACAGCTATATATTTTTAAAATATTACGCAGAATTATAAAATTGTTTGCGTAAAAAAATGTTATTTAAAAAAAGAATGGTAAGAATAAATTGTTCATTAATTAAGAAATTCTATAAATATTGTATTTTAATTAAAAGGAAAATTTATATAACTGATGTGAAAATATCTTAAAGTTTATGGAAAAATCAACAATATATCGTACTTGCTATCGTACTTTCCGTAATAAGAGCTGTAACATGTCGTAGAAGAACCAAGTTCCGCACTTCTGTGGCACAAGTTTCACGCGGATCCGCCATCATCCTTCAGACCTGTCCGGCGGCGAAGTTTTCGGATTGGACGATCCATTATTGAGGCTCGTTTCGTCTCTGATTCATGATTTTTTTAGAATCGCACCTAACCGCGAGCCCGAGGCAAACTTCTGCCATCCTTCCTCCTTTTATGTCTTTCCTCGTCCGCTCGGCCGAGCCGCGTTTTCCGCTTCGAGAGAAACTTTCCGGATCGCATCGGTCTGCGGATACGGAAATGCGTCGACTCCGCTGAGCGTACGTTTTCATTATCATGTAATAACGAATCATAGCTGCGATAAATCCACAAGATTCGGAAAGAAGTGCATGGATGGATAATATACATTTATCAAAAGTCTGTTAATACCGGTTTTTTTTTTATAATACGGAACTAGACGGAATAATACGGAACTAGATTCTTCTCGACAAAAATGCTCCATAAGATCTAACTACGCGAATATTGACGTCACTAATTACGCGGCTACATATTTGGCGAGTTAAGCTTCAACTGGCGCTATAAATGCCGTTTTAAAATGAAAGAGACTTTACTTTGACAAAAACTTAATTTACACATTAATTACCAGGACATTTAAAGGTAAAACTTATAAAGTCGCGGTCTTACAGATTGCGGTCTCGCGAAATGTTCATTAGAAGTCTGCTCCAGATACATAAACAAATATTTTTTTAACGTCTAGCGTTGACAGTAAAAGCACACAATGCTAAAATAGCTTAATTTGCGATAAATTAATAACTATATGCTCGCTAACTTGTTTATCAATTTAGCAAATACATTTCTTCTCGTCGTTCTTTGTACAAATTAATGGTGGAACAAAACGCATTTGTCAAGTTAGTAAGCGAGCAAACTAGTTAAGCACGGTGCATTGTATTGCATGAAAAAGAAACTCCTTAGCCCCTTAGCGGCATCGCGGAACAAAGATGCGTTTATGTCGGGGAGTTAAGGAACACGCGAAAAATATACCGGACGAACGCTCGTTTGCCAGCGGCAGACAGAGGTACACGAGCGAATAGAAGAACGGGAGCGAGACTCGACCCGATGGGAAATGGCGGTCGGGCCGCGCCCGAGTCGCAGCGGCGGGGCTCTGAATTTTCTATGGAATTTGCTAACGATAAAATACGAGCTCGCCCGTTCCGTCATACTAAATTTCAGAATGTGTCCGCCTGGCTTCGTTCTTCCTATTCGGGGCCACCCTTTCTCGCCGCCCCCTCCCTCCCGCATAGAGGACACGAGGCGACGTGGAACATCGTTCGCGGGATATATCCATCATCCTCGAGCTCCGCGGTATTTAATTTTCATGAAAGATTCCGGATCATAGACGCGTTCGAGAAGAAAAACAGTCGGGAAAGAGATGACTACCGTTTATCGAGGGCGGCGCAAGAAGGGTAAACTCAGAAGAAAAGGCTTTGACGATGAAAGACTTTCAGGTATTATCCCCCGTTAACCCTCGGCGTGAGCGTTAGAAAATTCTCCGTCAGTGAGCGACGTGCTTCGATGTATTTTTTATATAGGTAATATAACTAACGGACTGACAGCAAAAAAATGTATATTATAATAGATAAGTATTTTCTTACTACAAGATTTTATTTAATGTTCATTAAAAAACCTAATTGATGCATTAATTATAGTAAAAGTCAAAAACGTTACATATTTTAAATAATTGGTTGTATTTGTATCTGATATAAATTATTATCTTTAAAATATTAATTCTCATAAATTTATCGATACGCACTTTTAATATATCTTTCTAATTAAATATATTAATTATAAATATATATAGATTTATTATAAAAGACTTGTATCACTATTTATTGTCATATTAGGGTTATATTCTACTGTACGTGCGATAGTCTAAGAATATCTCGAACGAAATTAGATGTAAAGAGGCTTGATTATATTTTCCTTTTTCGATAATGAGATGCACGTCACTGAAAAACGAGGAAGGAGATCAAGGATGACAAAGCCGGTTTTTGGGTGCCTTCGGCCGTGCCGGGTATTTTCGATCCTCTCGAGAGTATCGTGCCACTCTTTCTTCCTGAAAGCTGATGAGTAATCATCGATAAAGGAGCTTAAACGAGGATATCCGGCGTGAAGTATCGATTTCAGGGAATCACGCAGTATCACTTGGCCTGACGAGACGCAATTCCAGCGATTCCAACGCAATGCGTCCCATTCGGGATTACAGGCTCTACCTATATCCTTCGAAAAGCTCGCAGGTGAGAAGGATCGAAAGGACGCAGAAGTTCGCTCGAGAATGCAAACGATCACGAAGTTCGTGGGATTAATATCATTATCGATTCTATTCGTTTCTAATTCAACATGTAATACTTTCATGGAGTTTTTACAGAAATATTTTTACGTCATTTCCAATAAATCAATTCAACTTATTTGTTTCTGTGCGCTGTTCCTATCAGAAAGCGATTAATTTTTTAAACGTATAGCCTCGATTAAATTTCAACACAGATAACTAATTAATTAGTACACATATGCAAGTTCGCGCGCGCACGCATGCACACACGCGATAAGTAGAAAGACAACTACTGAGCGATCAATTAAGTGGATAAAGGCCAACACGGCCGTACATTAAATAAGTGGGCAGGATAGGTGAGACAGAGACAAGAGATTGTAGGAAACTAATTTGGCCGTAAGCGACGATTAGGCATCCCCGAGGCGCGCGTGGAAGGAGATGGGGAGGATCTAGCGCTCGTCAAAATCTAAAGTAAATCCTAATCGGATTAGCATGAGTCGACTCAACACCCGAGCAGCTTTTGTTCCCAAGTTTCAACGACGACGTCTTAGGTCTTGGGGCTCCTTGGGGCGTGCGTCTCCTTTACCAAATGAGCTAACGACTCGAAGTCTCGAGGCAGGAAAATTGCAACAGCGATGAGTAAGCGCAGTGGTATATAGAGGAGCATGCGATGCGCGATACATCGAGAAACATCGCTGATGCGAGCGGGATAGTTTATTTTCGGCTTATGAAAATAACTTTTTTAATAAGCAACTTGAAAGTGGTGGATATAGAAAACTTAATTAAGGGGGTCGAGGAGAGAGAAACGGCGCGGCGACACGTAAAGACGCGTGAACTGTAGTTTCGTAAGATAATTGTAATCAGTAGATGCACGTATAAAAGAAAGGGAACAAAACGAAGAGAAACTAAAAGGCGAGAAAAGAGAGAGAAAGGTAGAAACATAAGCGTTGGATATCGCGTCAATGAGTTTAGTCATGATAGGGTTGTTTCAACTCTCGCTCCGAGAGCGGATATACCCTGCAGCTGAGGTGCAACGGATTCTATGCTTCCTTCCATGTATATGCACACACAGATACATATATACGATACATATACTATCACAATGTCCGTCGCTCGCTTCTCTCTACATCGAGGAGTACCGTGTGGCTCTGAATTAACTCGAGCTCGGAAGCTCCGACGGACGCTGCGCTCGCGCGCGTCGAAGCGTAAAACGAAGCTCCACCGCTACCGCGATGTTTCGATGGCCTTTCGCCTGCGAGATGTATCCCTATTCGATTACATTCCTCCCGCCTGGGTCGCCCGAACGAGTTCGGGATACTCAGCCCGGGCACTAACAACGAGGGTAGATTGTTTAAGTTAGCGACGCGCGACGACCCGACTCATTCCGCGACGCTTGGCCGAGTTCTGATTAAAAGAAAACAACGCCGATCGGCCAACTTTGAAATGGCACTCGATTTTGACTCAATCTTCGCATTTGGTGTGCGTGCGTTTATTTAGTGAAATAGTCCAATCCTTCAGCATGATACTCGAACTAATCGATTAATTTTCTTCGACTGAAAATTGAAGTTTACGAGTTGTGCCTTTAATATCTAGATAGATTGAAAAAATTTATGATGGATGAGATGAGATAAATTAGGAACAGAATGATATATCGAGATTTTTTGAAAAGTTCTTTTTAGTAACGCACGATGACTAATTGATGATTAATTCGATTTACGATGTTCCCTTCACTCTAATAAACTACGCAAATACATACTTATCGTCGGAGTTATAAAAAAAATTGTTTGAAAAAATAGTGGAAAAGTTTCGAGAAGTAACGTTGTCTAACTTTATAAATAAAGAAAGTGTTGAATATTTAAAAGTCTATCCCTTTAGAATACATTGATCTTGTCGGTTCTCGTCTGAACAGGATACGAAATCGGCAACCTGCGTTTTAAATCAACTTAACGGCCGATCGATGTTCAAATTGGGTTAGGTGCTTCGTGAAAGCTTCTCGCTACGGTGCACCATGGAGACCTTCTCCTTGGGAACCGAGATATTGCTCCGATTCTATTAAGAGACAAGAGCGACAAGCCCGTCTTGGACTTTCGGCGCTTTCCAGAAGCCGCCTCTCGAACTTCCACTTTGGCCGCACGGCAAAACCAGCATGGCAAATACGCACTACCAACGATCGGAGGTATTATGAAACTGGGACGAAGCTGTAAATCACTTATTAGGGATATAGCGAGCACGGGCTTCGAGGAACAAAATGTATTGTCATTATGGTAGATAAGAAGCTTGGCGGATCAAAAGGTGCGCTTATACATGAACTTTATAACTAGAATCACAGTTTTATCAAAGAGGCTCGTTTTAATTAACAATTATAATAGTTTTGTTCAAAATGTGTGTGTTTGTTGGTTCGTTTACTAAAGTTAAATATTTCGTGTCAAGAACAGAGAGAGAACGAATATATTGTTATTCGGTTCAACGTATATATTAATCCCTACTCGACTATTTGAACATTAATATTCCATTTATTCCCGAGCTTCTATTTAAACATTTTCAATACTTCCAGCGATTATGTACGAGCGCATGTGCGGTAATTACATTTGATTTCGCCTGTACACCGGATAATGTTATTCGTCATTATGGAAACGCGAAACGCTGTTACATAACTTTCTATAAAGTGGAAATTGAACTTTCTGTGCGGGTTGACGCGTATCTCGCATCGATTTGGCATCGAGTATTAATTACCGCATTGTGATATCCATTCCGCGCCGTCAAGTTGATTGCATTATAAACGCGATGGTGATTATTTTACACGAGATAAAATAATATTACAACACGCTGTTATTTCAACTGTATCTGGAGAGCTCATTGTAATTTGAAATCTACATCGTTTTGTTAAAAACAACAAATATAAAATAGTTATAATGTACGCTTCACCAGCATACAAACAGAAAAACTATAAAAGAATTGTCTAGATTAATATTATAAAAAAATGTTTCAAATTATATTGGCCTCTCTGTTTGTACGTTATAATATTAAAATATAAATATTTCAATATTATCAGTAGCAGATTTGGCCTATATTTCCATTTGGTAACAAAATCCGATGCATTATGCAACATACGATTCACCATTATTTAAATAAAAACGTTATTCGCGCAGAAAATAGAAGAAATAAAAGAAAAAACTTTATCCACGCGTAAAAAGAGAGTTAGTGAGATAATATTTTATATCGAATAAAAATTTATTCGTTTTGATACTGCGTCATTATTTAAATTAAAATGTATTCGAAAATGAGAGATACCGATTATACAAAGAATTGATTGATTTACTGATTAATAAAAAGTATCCTTTATTTTCTTGAATAAATAAATCTTCAAATAAATTTCCAATTAAATGAATTCGCTTAACATAACAGCATTTCGTAAATCGTAAATATAATATTTTATCTTTATAATGTCGACAGATAAAAATATCATGTAAATCTAGAATGACACGAGATTAGTTGATCACGATATGTGATCGTTGAACGGATTACTCTGGACTATAATTAGATCAACGACTTTGCAAATAATCCCGGAATTCTGTTACCAAGGGAGATATTCGACTCGACGATTTGACGATAGCGTCAACGAAAGAGCGAATCTAAACTAGAGACGGCCAATTGACAGCCTTGTCTTTAATTGACGTGACAGGCTTCGTTAGAATAACATAGCGAAATAATCGATATTGACGTACGGGCTTATTATTTTTCATACTAGTTGCTATTAATTTTCGCATTTGCCATTAGATTCGAGGATCGTTTTATCTATTCTACTTGGAGCAATAGTTCGACATCTTCTCTTAACACCCCCCCCCCCCCCCCAATATTATTCCGTATATCGAATAATTCGCAATTTAAAATTCTGAAATAACTCGTTCATAATTGCTATTATGAATGTTTGTGCAAACAAAAAGCACGCATAGCAATTTTCTCACAGCGACCTGTATCTCGAAAAATCCATTTGACACGAAAAGGCTTTGAGATTAATCTGAAACGAAGTTAAACTTTTGTTAAACTCGAGCAATTATTTTTATGATTATTTCTTGCACGCATTTCCTATTAGCCTCATGAGATAGTATTTGCTTATTGAGAAATTTTATTAATTCTAGTTTAATAATTATTTACTAAATTATTTAATCAATTAATTATTTATTTAGTTAATTATTAAAACGTTCTAAAAAATTACGATATTAGATAAATGTTATTGAACACAATACGAACATAAAATAAAAATTCATGGAAAATTATGATACTGACGATATCCGTTATTTCAATTGTCGATATCCGGAATAGGACAACATGACAGTTGGAGTTAGCAATTTGTGGAACGATCAGTCACGATAATATCACGACTATTCGACGGATGAAAGTTATGGACAGGCAACTTCCTCGTAGCGATATAAACCGCAAGATATCGACCGGGTAGTTTTTATTTCGTGACATAACTTGGTCTTTTCGTAGAGAACTAGTTCCCGGTTTGCTGAAAAAGGAATAAAACCTCCATTTTCTGTATCAATCATTTTTCAAATACACTTCTCAAACTGATTCACATGACGAAAATGTAATTATCAGTATCTAAAGGTACAAAAAAACACGCTATACGTATGTGTGCGTCGATCGCAGTTTACAATTGTTTGCAATGGGAGCAGTCAATCGCGATAGTATCGTAACTATCGGACGGACGAGAGTTACGAATAGACACGCCTCCCTAATAAAATCTTGAGATCTGAACGTCTTCGATCCTCAAGAGCGAAAACTTGGTCTTCTTTTCGCGTGGAACTAGTTCGGAGGCTCGTTAAACTTTCCACAAAATTGTACTTGACGGGAGAAACTCTCGGCGGAACTGACCGCCGATACTCGGCGGCGATCGTCGCTTACGATTGGGCAAGCCGGTCCCAAGAATGGTCGTTAATCCAGGATCGAAGAACCACTCGTACAATCAGCGGACCATTGAAAGCGATCCTTTGTAAACGATCGCGCTGAGAGTACCGTCAATTGGCCATCTCTAGTTTAAATTCGCTCTGTCGTTGACGCTATCGTCAAATCGTCGAGTCGAATCTCCTTTGGTAACAGCAGAGCTCCGGGATTATTTGCATAGTCGTTGATAATTACAGTCGAGAGTAATCCATTCAACGATCACATATCGTGATCAACTAATCTCGTGTCATTCTAGATTTACATGATATTTTTATCTGCCGACAAGTGAATTATAAATACAAGAAAATTATAAAAATAAAATATTATATTTACGATTTACGAAATGTTGCCATGTTTAGCAAATTTATTTAATTGGAAATTTATTTAACACGATTTATTTATTCGAGAGTCTTAGGTTCTACAGAGGCTACACAGTGGCTTACGGGAATAGAGTGTACGGAGACTCTATCGAAGGTCTAGCAAAAACATGCTGAGAGTCGAGGGAGGATATTTCAAGGTTTCATCCAGCCACGCGACGTCGAATCTGCGAATTGTATAGGGAAGGTGAACGGAGAGTCGCCAGATTCCGCGTAACCTCCGAAGACATTAAATGTGTAAAAACTGTCATTTGACGAGTGAATGGAGGGTCGGCAACATAGACAAATGCACTATTATGCGACCCTCCGTTCATTCTGTTCAAGGAGAGTGTCAGGCGTTACGGAGGGTCTATATTTTTGACTCGGGAAGTCTGAGGAGATCTGATCGATGTACTTACCGATAACGGTGAGATTAACTTTCAAGTTTTTCGTCGGCGAGTTTCGGAAGTCGACCCTGCATCTGTAGACACCTTCGTCACTTTGTCGAAGGTCCTGAAGTGTCAGCTGCGCCGGTGGGCTCGCACGAAAAGACGCCCGGTGGCCCCAAAAATGCGTGGCGCTCCACAGTTTCGCCTTTCCGAACTGCCGACTTCTTGCGTCGTAACTGTAACATCAATCACGGAATATCTCAAGTAAAACAATCAAATAGGCAATATCCGATTCTTGTTTAATCTATTATTCGGGGGGGGGGGGGGGGGGGGGAGGAGCGAGATATTAATTGCAAAATATTACTTATGAGTTGTCAGATCTCAAAGTTGTGATAAGAGCGTTTTAAATCAGAAGCGGTTTGTGGAACTATAGAAGAACCGAGACATCAAGTAGAAATGAAAAAAAAGGGATTTATGTCACTGATTTAATATAACGCAAAAGATTCCAAAGTGAGTTCTTATCGTGAGCGCATTGCACGTTGCATTTACGGTGAGAAGTCTGTTTGCGACTGATATACCTCGTCTATGCCCGGGCTCGCCGAGCTTCGCTTCGCGGAGTATCCTCGGGCCGTGCATACAAATCACGGGATTACCGTCGCGAAATATGTCCGCCTGCGGAGTTAAATACCGCAGTTTCGCGTGTCGCCATTCGCCAATCGTGGCGCCAAGTCGCGTAGCTCTCGCGACGGCGGCGCGCGGCGACGCCGCCCGCGGCCGTCCGCCGCACGATACTCGCATTTGTCAGCTCGACAGAAACTTTCCCCCCGGGACAGAGAGTTATTTTAAAATCTTTCCTTGCGCGGTCCGGAAAAAAGAGAGACGAACAGAGGACACGAGCGGAGAGAGGGTTGGGGACGGGCTAAATAATGCGGGTTAAGTCGGCCAGCAAGATGAAAGTAAAGCGCTGGAGGAACACGAATGGCCGACGACCAAAGTACGACGCACAATACACCCCTGGCCGCTCTTATCTGGCTTCGGCCAATTTTTCACCGAACTTTCGCAATTCGTCATAGTCGAGGATCCCGCGAGAGGTGAAACTCTTCGCCTATCCCCCCCCCTCGTAGTCGCCCAGGCTCACGAAGATCCAATACAGACCGGGAGAAGTGCACTCGACCGAGAGAGTCAGATAACCCCTTAGTTCCCAGGTCAGAGCTTTCCGGAGACGGTATTAGGTCTCGCTGAAAGAAGGGGCGGCCACTCGCGCTATATTGTTCGTTATGACTTAACGGGTAATCCGCGAATACGGACGATGGTATATAATCTGATTTATCTCTCCTTCTCCAATTTATTTACCCCATAAAATCCGCTGTGCTCTATTTCTTTGTTGTAGACGAGTATATAAATTCTAGGACGCTTTAGATACGTAGAGAATATCGATTCTCGCAGCACTTTCAAACGTAGGGATGTTAAATTGGATTTCTAAACATGCTCACTTCCGCTTATTACGCATACGAAATATCTTCCCTTCGTCACCAAGACCGAGAAATGTTGTCTGTTCCCATTATTCGTATAGATCAACTCGTGACGCAGGTGCGTCCTGCTTCTTGTATGTGCCTTCAATTATAATCGAACGTAAAGTTCGTAAGTCTAATCGAGCGACGTTGGCGAAGTTGGCACAATAAGATCCAGGCTCGATCGCGCCCGGAGCGTCGAGAACGACGCCGAAGTTTCGGCGTTGCTCTCGCACCGGGATCCTTGCGGTTGCCAAGACAAATTGGATCGGTTTTTAATGAGCACGATGACTCGTCGAGCAGGCTCAGCCCGCAAATTTACTGGCGCGACACGGCGCGACTCCCGGCGTTAACCCGCCTGTCGAGCTTGCCTCCGTGATTTACGCGGTCTACGTGAAATTTAAAGGGTCCGCGAGCACACGTCGACGGTAAAAAAGTCTAATTGCAATGGACGGCTACTCTCCGGGGGCTAAGCGAGTAAATCCCTCGCGGGAAATTTTATTTACGAAAGTCGCCTACGTTGTGTCGCGCGGATAATTAAGCGTGAAGGCGAATAATACTGCTAGCGGAACGACGTTGAAAACCATGGCACTGCGTACAGCTGTATCGAATCATTTCGCTCTGATTAGAACGCGCGTTATTTTTTATATATATAATAATACTTTCGCAGAGAATTTGTATTTTTAACAATTATACTATATCTGTATTTATATATGTTCAATTTTAAAAAATTACGAATCGTTTAGCTATGACAATGAGAGAATAATTACTCTATACAGAAATAAATATTATACGAATTCACGAATGAGAGCCATATATAGATGTATTTCACATATATATTATTTAAAAGTTAATAATTAATAATTTTATTTTCTATGATTAAACGAATTTGATTTTAACTATTTATATTAATTAAATTTTGTTTTATTGAATATCACTTCATAATTCCACAAATGCGAAACTCACATTTTACCATGGATAATAATAATCCATTTGTACGTTTTATTCCATTAAAGTTTTTTTCCAACTCATAAAACATATATAAACGTACGTTTACACACCAATATGTAAACGCAGAGATAAATTATAAACTATACATTTAGATAAAAGATAAAATCACAGAAGCAATGTGTAACATGACATTCTATAAAAACGAAATTCATTTCGTGAACAAATTTGTCATCGCGTGAAATAAAAAGAGTTAAAACAAAAACATTATAATCTGCGTAAATTATTATATGCATGTGTAAAATGTGCGCGTAAATGTACAATTATAAATCGTATACATTATTGTAAAGCGGAGAATGTACTTTTTAAGCGAATAATACATATGTGTAAATTAATATGTCGCGAAAATTTTGCTGATTAACGAAAATTAATATGTAAATAATTATGATTGTAATTCTCGGAATGTTGACGCATTTCAGAATATGTCACAGATATTTTTCAAATGATTATCATTCGGTGAAATTTTAATTAATGCTGTCAACGATTCATTAGTGCCGTCGGAAACAGCAACTGCGAGCAATAAAGCACGTCGCAATCGCGTAAATTCCGTCATGCACTTTGATGGAGAATTTTTTCGTGACATATTCTACGTTCAGATTGTATTATTAATTCTGTTCAAGTGTAAGAATGTTTATAGCGCTTCAATGGAACATTTCTCCGTATAATTATGCGTTTTTATTGTGTCGCGAAAGATTAATTATTTCTAAAAATTAATATATAAAAATATCACTTTCCAGACATATATCACGAATGTTGTCATATACAGATATATTTGAGTTACAATGTAAATATAATATAATTAACATTTTTTAAATTTTTATTTTAATTTTGAGATAATAGGTACCCCCTATATTTTTAATGTTTAAAATAATATTTAAAATAATCATAGTTTTAATAAATTTTCTCTACATATCAAGGCTTATAATTAGTTTATTAAAAGAAAAATGTGAATTTATTGAATAATGATAAATGAACTATCAAAAACTGCTAAAATTATTTTAAATTTAAGAAACATTTGTATAATTTTAGCATATGCACTCTGATCCTGATCAAAACAATTATTTGAATTTTGTATTTTACAAAATAACATCATTATTTAATATATCATTATATCAGTCTTTATTTTATCATCTTTTACGTGAACACCATTGATCCAACTAGTTTTCGCTATTATTCGATAAAATTAGATAGAGAAACTTTAATCCGCAAGTGAGGGCGAGTGGTAAGAGGGATCGACACTTAGTACAGAGTGGAAAGAATTGAGACAGAGTAAAAAGACAGATAGAAAATGGAATGGAAGTGGCAGATGGCTCCTAAACAAATTAAAATAATCGCTGGGTCCTGGCCGGAAGTTACGCCAGCACCACCGGTCTAAAAGAAGGTCTCCCATGAATACGGGCGGCGTTGGCAAAACGAATGTTGCGCGGAGGAGGGTGAGTCGTAAGGGGAACTTAACCACTCTCAGGACTCTTAAAAGGAGCTTAACTTCGCGCATAAAATTAAGGCATTGTAATTGCAGACGGCGTCGCCATTGCGACAGCACGTTCCCCTCCCTTTTTCCCTAGATTCTTCCTTCCGTTACCTTCCTTTGCTGACCCATTCCTCGCAGCCATATTCCTAGCTCAGCTTTTCGAGTGAGTCTCGATACCGATCTTGTTCCCCCTTTGCCGATAAGGGAATACAATTTTCCCCCGCTATCTCTTCTGTCACGGCGAATGACGATGATAAAAATATATTTAATGTGAGAGTATGCTGGACGACGTAAGTTCCTACCGGATTTATCTTAAATGGAAATATTGTGTAGAAATTATCAAAATTTTTGCTAAACTTTACATGAATCCTTTAAATTAATTAATTGTTTTGTCGAAATTCTTTAGTCTTTACATAAATCTTATTGTTTTTACGTGCCATTATTCTATCCGCTTTGCCATATACTAATTAGTCAATTTTATCCGCTATTTTATTTTTCGGCAGATAAATAAAAACATAGAGAATCAATATATTGCGAAATCAATATATATGGCATATCGAGCGATTTAGAATAAAATGTGATCGTCTCGTCGATTTCCGTCGTTGTTCGTGAAATCTGCTCGTGCATGTTTTCACTCGGAAGAAATGTGATTTTCCCGGGGACAACCTCGTTACGCTTCGCATTAGCCGCGGAAGCCCTCCCGGACGACGATGATAAAATGATTTTTAATTGCAGCGGATGTGCGAGCCGGAGACGAGCACTGCCACCGCCGCAGGCTTCTCTTATGCAGATTACATCGCGGGATGAAGCATTAAATAAATCCCTCGATAAATCCACGATAAAATATGTACCAAGCAGTCTCCGGGGGGATCGCGGAACTATTTAAGTCGCTTGATAACGCGGTTGCACTTTATCGTTACCTGGAGACGCGCTGTTAAAAATCGTTGCCGTGAAAATCTAAATAACGAGAACGCAATCAATTACGGGATCGTGTGTAAAAAAAAAAATATCTGTATATAAAGCATCTACTTTCAGCTATAGTACATAGAAAACGTAAATCTTTATTTTATTTTACGTGCTCTCCTAACTTTTATAAGTAAAACTTTAACCATTAAAATTATATTATTCCTATAATTAGCGATTATGCATTATGCGTTTTCAAATTCCAGTTTTTCCGGTTCAAACTCATTTACTACCGATCTATTTTGATAACCAATACAATGTCTAAACTACGTCGCCGTCGGCGAGCTTATATCGCTATCATTTACTGATTGTGAGACAAAAAAATAAATATTTCGCGAAAGCCTGCGGCTTACCTACATCGGATATGATTGGTTCGGTTACAAAGCGGACTTTGTTGATCTCGACGTAACGACTTCAACCGGACCTGGACATTTTTGCACGAAGTATCGTCGCACGGTGCTTCGTATCCACCGGTTTCGAATCGCTCGAAATAACTATATATAATACTATATATAGGAAAATGCCGCGCGCCGCGCGCTTATTTCAATCCTTTTTCTCTGTCTCGCTGTATCCCTGCCACTGTGCCACTCGCCGTTTGCTGACCAAACCTCTCGTAGCAGTGTCGACCTATCGCTACCATTGTACCTCTATTCAAATATCACCACGTTCCGTCATTATTCTTCCAAATGGGATTCATGCCGCGGCATAATGGGACAGAGATATCAATCCGATCGACGAATATAATATCCGATTACACAGCCGCAAATGGCGGCGGCTCTACGATGGCTCCCGTATATGCCTCCAGTCTGCGCATTAAATCGCAATGCGCAGGCACCGGGCACCGGATACTGCGCCACACACCGACCGATATTCGAGCAGAAAATCGAGAATCGATTTGGCTCACGAGCGAATTTCCAATAGCTCTCGAACAGCCCTTCGATCGCGGGAAAAACTCGCTCGAAAGCCGAACGAACGATCGATCGCGCTGTGCGCGCCGAAAGGGTGGAGTCCCTTGTATTCGCGCTTTATGCAGTCACAGCTCGACACATACACACACATACACACGAAGTCTGTGGATTCTATGCCCACAAATAAATCCGATGCGTGTAAATATATATTCAGTACTTTCAAAAGGTTTATAGGTTTCTGGAAATCAAAACGATCAATTATAAACAGATACTTAAATGTCCTATTGAATTTATTTGCCACGAAAAGAGATAGTCTCTAAATTAATTAACAGTCCGTAAGTCCGTCAATAATGTAACGAAAAATATCCTATTTTGTGTAAAAATTAAAAAGGACTAGTTTATTATTTTACTATACAAAGCGTGAAATATTATAATCGCCACGGAGACGCATACAATTATACGACGCGCTTAAAAGCCCGGGAAGAGCTCCCGTTCAGAGCCGTATTTACGAACGTGGTGCTCGCTCACAATGCCGCGAAATAGCAAACACCATCAACGTCGATTTAATTTCCTTCCGCGCGCTCGCGCGCGAACCCATCGCGATATGGAAGAATCTGCGAGCGCGGAACAAAAGAGAACGATGGGGTAGAACGAGCGGAAGGAGCGATGCCGGGGAAGAGTATTGGTGACAAAGGAGCACGTCGCTGCCGCTGATGCTGCGGCGAGGAGAGTTGGAGGATGATCGGGAGGAGAATTTCACAATGCACTCGTTCCAGGCAATCCCGGAAGACGGATGATCGCCCTGTATCGACTATCCGCGAGCTTCCATCGGCCGTGCCGTTTCTTGCTTAAAGGGATTCCGTCGGATACCTCGAAAGTCACGGCCGAGTAAGCACACCGTACGTCGACGATTCGCTGCAGACGTCGTTGAATTTCACGTCGAATCACGTCGAATAATGTTGCAAGTGAATTGAAAATTGATTCCTCCCCGAAAGAAACGCGAGCTCTCGAGCGCTTGATGACTCTGACTAGCGCCGGTTCAGCCGGTTGTTTCCACTACTGCCACGGTGAAGGAGAGTAGTGGCAGTTTCTCGGCCAATATTTACTTATTCGGGTTAATTCGGCGTAGGATAGTCACTCATGAATATTATTTGGATGGTTATTTGCTTTAGGGGTGGATTGCTTATTCGTGACAGGTTTGCCAATTATTTAAGTAAATTATAGTAGGACTTAGCGTCTGTACATTCTGGAATAAGTAAATTATTATGTAAATTTATCTCTTTCTATCTTCCTCATCTTTACTTTGTGTAGCATCGTGCAAATTTATCAATTTCTTATAATTTAAAAAATTCTCTTCATCATTATACCTTTTTACGATTACGGTAAACAGGCGTTAAAAAGCATGAATTAAATAATTTTTTAATGTATTTCTTTATGAAATAAAATCAGAAAACAGTGGAAGATGCAACGCGTAAAAAGTAAAAAACGAACGACGTTCACATAAATTGACCGAGAAATTGGAGAGGCAAATGATAGAGAATAATGTAGATGTGAGATGAGTCGCGATGAAAAGAAATTTCCGGACGTTATGATTGAGGCTAAGTTAGCGGCAGGTGCAGAAATTGTACGCGCGACAACGATGTTCGACGAACACGGAACATAATTCTATCGCGTCGGGGAATGCCGAATGGATGTTCGAATCGAATTCCAACCAAGATTGCGGCGGCAGTCGCACCAGACAATTGGCGGGTCTATTTACGACGTCGGTCCGGGAACGCATCGAATGGAAGTCAGAATTATTGTATTAAGGTGGAAGACGGCAACCAGAATGTACGACGTGCATTATACTCCTACTTCATAAGCAGCGACGTAGCGAGCACATAGAAAGAGCATATAAAATGTAAGAGCGAATTCGTACATTACACAGTAATCCCACAAATCTATATCTTCTTTTCTTTCGCTAACTATGATAATAATGAGAAAGAAATGTAAAAGTAAAGGAATGAGCCTAAATAATTCTATCTACTCATAACCGCTGCAAATTGTAGCTTTATGTGCACTTATTTGCCCTTTGTGTATTTAAAATGAAAAAAAACCTGTATACTCTACAGGAATATAAGGAAGAAAGAACCAAGGAGAATATATATGTAACTGAAAAGAAGAGTTCTCATATCTACATTCAAAATCGTAGCGTCTTACAAGGCGCGCCAAGTTTTCATGTCGCACGGTAAAGAAATCGAGTTTAATTTACCTCGTGAACTTAACGTGATTCTTGACGGCTAATCTAAGAAGATTACATATCCCGCGGGCATTTATATTACGTTTCTCACGTTTCTTTTAACTGAAACGCTCACTTGCGCTAAGACCCAGTTAAGAAGGTAAATAAAATAAGCAAATTACTTGGCAAATTGCATTTCCAAACTGCAATTTTCGCACGGAGGAAATATGCACGGTAAAACACGCAAAGCAAAAATGTCGGCATTTGTATACAGACTTAACCAACTTCTCTTTCCTCTCGTTTACACGCAGTTTTAGGAATTAAACATATATAATCGAGAACCAAAACGTTAATTTTTTTAAAGCTCAAGAAAAATAAAATTAATGAAAATTAATCGGAATGTATATTGCCTGTCTAAGGTCAAAGCAAGTTTTATAAATAATACGCATTTAATGGCTTTTTCGGTCGCAGTCTTTATAACGAGAAAGTAACGCTAAAGTTACGTAAATAGGGATGGTTTATTATCATCTAAAGATGCTTTTCTCCTAAGACTACTACAATAAGGTAATTTATATGTAAATGTAATTAAACTGACATCGTTGTGAAAGTTTGCAGAGAACGTTCATTGATAAGGGAACATTTGCGGTTCTTCCGACATTTTCTTTCCGCAAGAACTTCCACTCTTAAATAGTATTATTAATAATATTTAATTGTAATTTTTAACTGTAATAATAAATAAAACCATGGCATGATATCTATACAGAAAACTGCCAGTAAAGCTTCGCGCTATTTATTTTCAATAATTTTTATGCGAATTATAGTGCAAAACTAAAAATTGCAGTAAAAATTAAATATTAAACTAAATTTATATATATATTGTTAATCTAACAATATATTAGACTCGTCCTGATGTACTTATAATTTCCAGTTAGAAACGTGATAAAAGATATATCCCAGATTTCTTCATCTTTAACGGAAGGCTAACATATACAATTTGTCCGTCACTATCTCGAGGAAAGAATCCTTCGCCGACATCGAGAGAAATTTCATATCACAAAATTTCACCTAGAAACGCACGAGTGTTGAAACGGATCTTTCTCTATCTCTCTTTCTCTCTATATCTATCTCTCTTTCTCTTTGCAAAGCATCAAATTAATGAGTTACCGAGAGGCAAGTTTCCGCTTTGTAGAACACAAGAGACACAGTATAAGAGCAAGAGAGACGAGGGAAGAGAGCGAAGACCGAAAGAGAGAAAGGGCGAGAAGACGAATGCGCGAGCGGTGCGTAGGAGAATAGTGCGCGACGGTATTCACTAATTAATTACCTGCGAACTATATGTGACCCGTGGTGGAAAAATTCATATCTCCGTACGAGCTACATGCTCGCGTTTATACCCGCGGGGAGAAATTTATCGCAAGAAGCGGCGGATCCGAGCCGACGGTTCAGTCGCCATGGCAACAGTGTTACCGCTTTTACTATCCAGCTACTGATTCAAATTATGCACTGTCATGCTAATTATTATGACGAGAAAAACATAAAGTGGTAATTTGATGGTAGCATTCCTCCGTGACAAAAAAGATGTTTTAAATTTATTTACAGGATATTTGTAATAAATTCAGGGGTGTTTTAAATAAATGTTTATTTTTTCTAAGAAATTAATAATTCAAGTGTCAGTGTTTATTATAAATAACTGATAATTGCTATAATTAGTCTTCAATCAACGTTGCATAATTAAAGATTGAGTTTAAAAAAATTATTAATAACAAATTTATTACCATAGTATTTTACATCATTTTACATGATTTATATTGAGAAAAAAAAGAAACTACTTACTGAAGAAGAAAATACGAGTAAATAAAAACGTTTCTGAATGCATTAAAATAAAGATGCGACATTCATGAACCTGCGTTTTAGCGATTCCTATCATAATAATGGAGTTATGAAAATTCCGCAAGTTCGCCAGAGGATTCCTTTGATCACCGACGAAGAATAAATACAACTCCCAAGTAACGTCTTTAATTCGATATAAAAAACACCAAAAACATTCTTCGTCTTTGATCATCCGTCGTGCCAGCGAAGGACTTTCTCCTCGAGTCATGCCGTGAGGAGTGTTTTTAGAAAATCGGAAATTGGATTATTCGGAGTTCAGAACCGCGAAAGTTAAAGCTTCTACAAATAAAGAAAGGGAGAAATGAAATGAGAGAAGAGGAAGAAAAGATGTGAAGGGAGAAAAGAGTTCGCCAGATGAAGGAACGCTTCAAAGAAACGTTGAAGAGAAAAGCCTTCATTTATTGTCGAGAAAAAAAACAACGAACCACTTTTTTTTCTTTCGAAACGCGATCCGGGATTATGGCGGGAATCGCGATCGCTATCGGGGACAGAGACGATGATCACTCCGGGGAAATCAAAATGGGGGACGATGCTGAGAGCGCGCCGTTGTCCAAGAATGACGAAGGCGACGCGGATCGTTTCGTGTTACGAGAGGAATGGTCGTCATTCGGTAACGGCACGGCGGCACGTGATAGCGAATGACGAGAAAAATAAACCGAGAGCACTCGTCCCGAGAGGAACGTATCAAATTTTACTATCGCCAGTCTTAATATTTCGAAACAAGTTAGCAAAACGACCGGGAATTAGCACTGTTCCGTAAAAACATTCTCTGCGGTTTTTGTGGCAAGAATTAGTAGGTTAATTATAAAACTTTTTAAAAGTTATTTGTAAACAGAGTAATAATAATAATAATAACAATAATAATAATTAACCCTTAGTCTGTAAACCTGGGTCGTTTTTGTCTGGGCGAAAATCAAAGTAGTTGTAACTTTTGAAAACGGGTAGAGAAAGTGCCACTGCGCATCCGTAAAAAAAGTTATGCTTCCCGAGAACCCGCCTACCGAGTTTCAAGGCGCCAGTCCCCCTCCGGCCGTCACAGGAGACCACGTAATTCTTGAAAAAACGAGGTTTGCGGCGAACACTTAAGCTACTTTCATTTCAAAATAATCGCATGCAATATTTTTTTTATGAAAGGTACGCTTTTCTCCTTCAATTTCTTTTTTTATTCATTTCGATATCTTTATTTGTCTTAAAGTTATGATTTTTTTAGTAAAAAATGATTTTACCAGTTGTAGTTGTAGTTGCTCCATTTTTTTAATACAAATTATGTGAAAAAATTAAATTGTTTATAATTTTATGATTGATACTTCAAATTGAAGGTTCGAATTACCTCCATAAATTTTTTCAGATTTTTTGTAACACTTTAACATTTAAAAAAAAACGTTAGGACGAAAACGACCCAGGTTTACAGACTAAAGGTGCCAAAAAAACGTTTACAGACTAAGGGTTAATAAAAAAATATATAGACGTTATCAGCGGCTGAGATAATTTCATAGATTTCCAGAAATATTGATTATCTGATCTTCTGAATTAATATTTCGTCAGTTGGATTCATTACCTTGTTCCATCATCTTGCTTTACATCGTAAGGATTTGTTCAACTTGTTCTTAAAATTTGATTACTCCCAAAATTGTTGACCTTAGGAATACGCGTCGCGTAATATCGTCAATTCAGAATTACATTACAGATTTCAAAGTTGTAAAATAAAGCAAAAAGGGAACCGCCTCTGTATCATAAACTCGCCGTAATAGCGGCGTTTAAAACTCGGTTAAACACTACAAATAGCAATCAAAAAAAAGATCCGAAAAAAAGAGAGCGATTCCATTGTGTCGCGTATCCAAGAGCCATCAGCTCTTGATGAAACGCGTGACTTTTGCTTTCGAACCGGGGCGAACCGCGGTTTTCGTGTTTCACGTGAAATATCGCGTGCAAACCACGCGTGCACACACGACACACAAACATCCACACGCGCGCGCATACCGCTGCTCCGTTTTCGCGCAAAACTCCGCGCTGTACTATTTTTCCCGTCATCTCGCCGCAGTTAAAATGCTCGTGGTGAAAACCTGGGATAAACACGTTTGAATCCTTGCCAGCTGTTCATCGGCGTGGCGTGGCGTGTGCGTGTTAAAATATATATGACGAGTGGTCGAGGGGGAAAAGGAAAAAGAAAAAGGAGGACTGTCAGATCACGTACGAGCGCGGCATTATGCGGGAGCGAAAGAATCGATTTGACGTTCGGGCGGGTTGACGTGCGCTTCCGTAATGCGCGTCAAGCCGGCTGCATTTAACGTTTATCGACGGGAAATGTGGCGAAAAAGTTGACGGTGGTACGCGAGCGAATGAGCGAGCGAGCGAGCGAGCGAGCGATGTTCGCTTTTTTTTTCTCTCCACATTCCTGTCGATCCCGCATTCGAAATGTCGATTGCATTTTCTGCAGAATCGCTGATGCAAACGTCGTCGTTATGGCCGGTTTACGATGAAAGAAAGCGCGAGAGATTGTAACGCCAACTCCCGCAACGTCAGTATATCTTTTGAAGGGAAAAATTCCGGATGGAAATATATTCGCGTGTTCCAAATTCTCGAAACTTTTGCGCCTCGGCTCTCTTAACTTCGAGACCCTCAATTCGCAAATTGTGTCGGCATTTTCAACACTTAACTATCCAATCGTCCACGTGCGCGGGCTCTCGATCGGAACACTGTTCGACTTTCGAAATGTCAATTAAACAAGCTCGCGAAGCTAATGGCAAAATGCCGATCCTGATTTTAACGCGCTCCAGTATGCACTGCCGGCAGGCCAAATGCGCAAACGAAAGACCGACGCGGCGCGCGGCGCGCGATCCGTTCCGCGAGCGCGAGCAAATAGGTCGCTACATCATTTGTGGTCGGGAGGGGCCGGGAGGGAATTAATTTCGTACTAAGCGGTCGGGGATGGGGAGGAGGGTTATGATATCGCAAATTGCAAATACTTGATACGATCGTGAACGGGCCAGCCATATGATTTATCGAACGCGCCGCACCGGGCATAGTATCGGGGCTCTACCTCGGGATTGACATCATTTATTAGACGTAGGAAACGCGCTCGCGCTCGCGCCACGGCCGATGGAAACCGCAACGATATCGCGGCCGCAGCTGTAAACGAGGTCGTCGACCGATGAATGGTCGACCGGTCGCCATATCCATCTGCCGGTAGTTACGGTGGATCATCAGGACGAGCGATTTCGATGTTCCTACGGCCGGCCGCCGCCGCTCTCAGTTATCGCTGAATCTCTGCAGTTCGACAGTGTGGCCGCGCGAGCCGAATGCGGTCGGCACCGCAATGATGACTAAATACCTGGACCGGACCGAATTGGCACCCATCCGCCCGCCAGCAGGACTGCGGGACTTCAATGACGCGGCTGCACCCATTACGGCGTCTTTGTAGCAATTTCGGCTAACAGATTCGCCGAATGAAACTGCGATCGGCGATAGCTCGCTGCTTTGTTAGATCTATTGATTTCTCTACGTATATGCGCCTATGATGTTCCTATCGTTGCTGCTACGTTTTACACCTAATTAGTGTTAGATCCAATAACGATACGGTCTTACACAGCTCGATTTCAAGCTCGATTGAGTTAATTTAACTGTTTGGAAACAATCAATGATTTTGTTTCGCTCTGTATATTCGAATATTAATACATGAAATATGATATCTAAAATTTTTAATCTATTAATTATTAATTCCATGGACATCACCATACATCACATTTCTTTCCGTTTTATGCTGAGCAACTCTATAAATTATTTCGTGCTCGGGACGAGTTATGATTTTCATTACATTTCTACCGACATTGTAGCGTGTAATCAATTTAGAGTTCCTTAACTTTCATGATTAGGAGAAGCTTATACGATTACACTTTGGCCGTATCTATTCCCATCTCGGTTATGGCAAAATCTATGTCGCGCACCGGTGCTCGTAGACTCGCTGCGGTTAGTCCGCAGTGGTAGCGGGCATTGGAATCCGCCAGTGGTCGAGGAACGAGTGTGGTCGGATTGTGGTATCGACAACGTCTTCGCTCACTAGACAGTATTAACTCCTACACAGTTCGCAATCCGTACACAGGATCCTTTTTTAATACTACCTATCGATTAAATTGCATGAAGAAACAGGCCTCGGCTTTAATTACCATTTTAACCGTATTTTACCGTAATTACATACCCCTGCGTTTGCCAAATAAGCTCTTTTATTATTTCGTTTTTTGAATTTCAATAATTTATGGAAATAGCGATACGGTAAGATAAATATAACTTTGAATTGGTTTCCAATAAAGCTTATAATCGCTTTAAAAAGCAGCGACAATTTATATATACCGATCCTCATAAATTCATTGCTAAAACGCTAGCCATTGTTTCTGTCACTTGAAAATACGGTGTCCGCTTAGTTTTAATCTACCGTCATTATTGTCGCAATCGACCTCAGAAATAGCCCAGGTAATGACCCCTTTGTTTCACGCGGCCATGATTTTGTTCCGGTCGGTCGACGTAGTTATTTTAATCCGGCGCGGAGCGTCAATAGGGAGGATAACGACGCGTAAAAATCGCGCGTAATAACGAACAGCACGGTTTGCCGGTTCGAGCGTATCGCAACGAGAAATCCGCCATTATGTCGCGTAACTACGCGGACAATGGCAGGATAATTCCACCCGATGGTACGCGCATCCGGCCACGTGCGACACACGCTCACACATGCACACGCGCGTGTTCGTGCACACAATATGCACGTTTATCCATCCATGCTACGTAAGTCGACCGCACAATAGGGATGAGAAAGCGGAGGACAATTGACTGGTCGATCGAGAACATTTCCGCGCGGGGTTGCGTTTAACTGATTGCGGTACTGGCGACACTTGATGTCGCAAGCCTTGTCGATATATCAAACGGTGACGTCCGCGTGTCGGATTCGTAATCCCTTTATAGAAATGGGATCTTGACTGTGATAACAAGTGATTTCGCGAACGATATCTCGCACGGCGTTGGTGGCGGTATAAATTACGTTTCGCGCGCGCGCGCTTTAGGGAAATTATTTAAAGACACGAGTTTAAGACGATTGATATATAGGGAATGTTTTACGATATTTAACGAGCAATAAAAGAACATTCGAAAATTAAAATCCAAGATCTTCGATAGTTTTCGATCTAGCATTGAACGGGACATACTCTCGTATATTCAGCCAATCTTCCTTCCTTCTTTGGACATTTTTCGGAGGCTCAATCTTAGCAAAAGTAACACAGTTTTATTATTGCCAACAACAGCGCGATGATCCCCAAGACAAACATTGTCGCTCACCGTCGACGATGGAACAGCAGACTTGACGTAATCCTAACACCAATTGAGATCGTTTCCACAACGGCGCGGTGACGCTACGTACGGCGACGTCGCGCGCCGCCCGCGAGTTGCGGCGTTAACACCTGATGTCAGCCCCATCATCATGTCAGCGCGATCAGCACTTCCGTTCGACGGGGACAGCTTCGAGCATTTGCAGCTGCCTGCCGCGAAACTCGCCAAGTTTCCCTCGCGCACAATTGATCCAGTCAGCGTCAGAAGGAATTACGCGGAATTCGCGCGCGCGCGCGCGGAAACTCGGCGAGAGATCCCGCCGATGAAGGCTGCAATAACATACAGTACACACGATTGTGTACTGTACTCACCAGAGACTACTCCGCTTTGCGTTTGCGGTAGACAAAATTTGCATAGGTAGACGCGTTCTACATACCGAGTCGTCTGCATGCGTTCAACGGGTCGTCTTCTTCGCGGTTGGAAAAATGGACAGTAAAACAAATGTAAATGTGATTAAATTCCGCAAAGGTCTTTCTTTTTACCACGAAATTAACGTAAATATTCCTCTGCCGGACTACCCGAGTCAATAAGAAAACAAAATCTTGTTTTACTTTTGAAATCATTATTACCAACGCGCATCAGGACGCGTACAACGAAAAAGCGAGGAAGAAATAAGATAGGACTAACACGGTAACAGAAGAATATTTTACGGGAAGAGCTCGACGAGGGTATCGTTGGAGGATTTTCAGCCAACAGATTTACCGAGGTGACGTTATTATCTTGCAAGCTTTCGTGTACAAGGTAATTTTCAAGCATGCTTGATCGATCAGAACTCGTGGTACGCTTTTTGTACCATGCACATTAAGCGTTAAACGAGTGTTATTTCGTAATCAAGCAGGAAACATACATCAATAAATATTTACGATATCGTAAATATATCGATAATGTCCCGAACATGCATTATTGCTGTAACGACGCGGCTTTATAATATTGGACGTAAACACGTATTGTTCGATCCAACAATTAGCCATAAATTATCGCTCCTCACAATCGACCTTTTATAATATGCGTACGCGAACAAATTTTCAGTACACAAAAGCGATCGCGCATTTCAGACGAATTTTGCCAATGATACTGTAATTTCACTATTATCATACGCGTTAGATAATGGAATATTTATGCCTAAAAGGTCATCGCATATTTGAAATTTCCTAATAACGTGATAATTATTCTTATATTTTTTACAATAGAAAATTTTATAATTAAAAGATCATTAAAGCAAAGTAAGAGTTATAATTTAATTTAATCAATTATACACTATAAATGAAAAGTTTATTTACAAAATAGTATGTACTTTTTGAATACAATTTTCCAAAAAATATTGCTGAAAAATAAAAATATTATCTTAAATATTTTTTATTAATTTAAAGAGATAAATTTTATTTAATAAAAATCAAGGCATTGATAGTTTTTCAATCAAAAATACTGAAAATCAAAGAGATTCTTTCGTAGATTAAATATCCGATGTATAATTCTGCTAAGCCTTATCACTCACTTGAATTCTAATTGACTATATATGAGAATATTAATTTGAGGCTTAATGGGGTATCTGTCGGAATTGAAATTTTACCCGTGACTGGTTGTGATGAGATAGAAATGATTTTATCGAACGAAAGGGAAAAAGCGTGTCGCTGCGTAAAAACGCAGGATCGTTCGATTCGTATCTACGTCGCAGTCGAAAATGCAATCACGACGTGTTCGTTTCAAAGGGCGCTGGAGATCGAGGACGGAGCGGCGGAGGATAAAAGGGATGGGAGAAGTGGAGGGCGATGGGGTAAAACTGCGTCCCGGCTGCGATATCACGTTGCTCGCGTTTAAGGGGTTTGAGGGCACGCCCGTTTGCATTCGCGACGAGTATCCCGCATGGTTTAAGCGCCCTCGCCAAGTGGCGTTCTCTCGTTAGCTGATGCGCCTGACGCTAAGTGCGTGACTACGCCGTATAATCTACCGATGCATGTAATTGAAGAGCTCGTGCTATTTACTTTTCTACTATCCACGAATCATGGTTATTCATTGTAAAATTATTGCCGTTGAAGCTTATGCAGTTTATGTATGAGTACATTACGGATTATTGTATCTTGGTTCGTCGTATTTTGCCATACAAAACTAAATTTGGATTTGTAAAAGGTAGAGAATGGTTTTGGAAAACATAAAATACATATTTTTTTGAGCTAACAGACTTCAAAGTATTATATACTGATAGTAAAGTCCACAATTTTGATTCATCTATATTAACATAAAAATGTAAAAAAATAATCACTGCACATGCAATTTAATACTTGAGGCAATAAATAATATGCAACATGGAAACAAAGTTTTGATTTGTGCGAACGTCAGGGAGAGAGAGAGGCACCGTAATTCTTTTTTCGAGTGTGGGTCGTCTATAAATCCTAATATTTTTATCGTGAATCATACATTATTCGGGAATGTACACAGCTCGCGCGCTTTTAGTAGGTCAGTGTATCATTTTATTCGCGCGAGAGAACGTTCGCTCGTAGTAAACGCAGCTCGTTCGGCGAACGTCGGGACTTTAAAGAGAATTTAAAGCTCCGCATCCCCACAAGGAAATGATCCGTTGGCGCGCGGACGAAGAATGGTTTTGGAAAACCCGTTTTCGTGGCGCTTACTGCCGCGACGATTTCGCGGCTACATTTTACGACGACACAGAACACCGCAATTGTATACCGTTAAAACTAAAATATCGTCGCTGAGATAAAACCGCAGCTCCTTCAAACGGGATGCCGTTTCTCTTTCGGATCACTGCAGTTTTCTCTCCCCGACTTGTCCTGATTGAACTGCGTTCATCTAACTTTGTCCTAAATCCATAAAAAGAAATTTCGGTGAATCTATCTAATTGGTATTTAGAAATGTAAAAATTCCGCATAAAGAATTTACACGCGAATCACGTTAAAATTTCACCGAAACTGTCTGAAAACTATCTTCAAAGTGCATTCAAAATAAGCGACTCGTATTATGTTTACCGTCGAAAAGTACCTGTAAGAAAAATCGAATCCGGACACCTTCCGTAACGATGTTAACAACTCGCCGGATTAAATAAAGCGCAATATTCTTGCCGTCCATCGAAATTTATGCGGCGGAACTGCTCTCGGTCCCATCGCGTTATGCAAAACGTGACACTCTGCGTAACTCGATAATGTTACAACGAAAAGAAATTCGCGGTCGTGCAAGAAACGCTATTTATGGCGATGCAGCTGCAATCACGCTGTCGGAGAAATCTGTTTACAGCACTGCCAGTGCTTTCCGTCCGAGTCGACTCTCTCAACTCGCAGTTCTGTAGGTATGAAATCCAATAATAACGCCACGACCGTTCGGCATACACTCTTTTTCAAAAGCCTGTTTTCCGCACATAATCGCATATCCAGTTTTGTGGGGGAAAAAACGCTCAGGGCAAAAGCTTTCGTTTTTTTTTTCGGCACAATATAAAAAAAATTGGACTCGAAATCATACGCGTCACAAAAATAAAATAGAAAATACTGAACAAAAATGCAGTGATGTAATAACACTCATTTTTTATTTTTGCAATTATTTGCTGGTATCTGACCCAGATAATTAGAACTTTTAGTTTTTTGAAGAGGTACAAATGTTAATTAAATGACATACATTTTACTAGTGACATCGTGTCATTTGATATCGCAAAACTTGTAGTCCCACACAAATTCGTTTTAGTTATAAAATAGTTACAAGGCGAGCAATTTTATAGAGTCAAAGTAAATAACAACAAAGAAATTTTTGCAATTTTATTAGACAGACGCGATGGCAAATAAATAAAAATGCACGTGTTACGGAATACATTCCATGTGCAAAGGAAGGCCGAAGTGTTTTTCGCGATAAAAACGCAAGGTGCTTTCAAGCTCGATCGGTGATCCGGATTTTATGGGGTTGCTCAATAAAGACGATATTTACGAGGATCGAATTGGCTGTCGAACGAAGTAACGTATAACAGATGGAACGTGGGGCCGATTTGTGGCTTAACGAAATCCTTGCCCCATCGTAGTCTTGCTCGTATTCGAGGCTTTCGTGTACATCGCGACGACGTACCGGAACGGTAAACTAACAGGATGTACAAGCAACGAGATCGAAAACGTGGAAATCGAAAGGTGGAGCGCACGCCATCGCATCTCGAGTCTCCAAAGTCTGGAGTTTCTTTCTCGTTTGCGGACGTAAAAGGTTCGCGTCCGCGAAAGACTAGAAAAGTCGTTAGAAACATAAGTACTTAGTATAGAGTAAAATAAATGAAGCTTTCGTTAGTTCATAGTTATTGCTTCTTAAAACTGCATTTTGTCAAGAATACGATCAAACATATGTTATGGAATATTTATGTAACAAAAAATGCACTAATGTTATTTTAATACCTAACGATATGATGGAGATTTACCAAAATTAAATTTAATTCAAAATAAGTAGCTAACAGTATTGATGATTATTGATATACCCGCAGCTCGAATCGAGACCGACATATTCACATATGTCAATACAAGAAGTTAGATCATATGAAATGTCGATAGCATTAAATTTATCCGGCGAATTTAATTAACTACTAAATTATTTTCATGTAAAATTCCAATCGGAGATGCGTTTTGTGCGACGGTGCTCAAACAACGTTCCACCGAATATTCATATTAAAACGAGTAATATCACGGTTGCCACTTGACATAGCAATATCAATAAAGACCAGACAATGCCGTCGTGGTAATAACCGAATGAAGTTATTGCAAATTATCGTTTTATTCCGCAATTTAATACGCGATCGTAACGTGACGCAAATGACTCGTGACGTTTACTCAATAACGACGTTATTTCGTAACTGACGTGACTTTTTCTGTAACGTCGCCGCGAGAAAAATCAAAACGACATGTGATGTAACGTTATGCATGTACAATCGCCTTGCGACGGATATACGTAAGGTATGAGTGTCTTCTCGCGAGAGAGACAACAAAACAATTTTATAGACAGAACGCGGCAGAGCATTATTCAATAGCTATCATTTAATTTTGGCTAAACTAATTGTCGTTAATTTAATTTCGTAATTCCGC
>NW_020220589.1:0-5108 GCF_003070985.1 Temnothorax curvispinosus | reverse complement strand
TTCCTTATGCATGAATGTTATTGTAATAAAACCTTTATTATGTAAGTCAATAAGTTCATCAATGAATGGCTGAAGAAAAATACTCATATTTGGTTTTACAGCGTCAAACCATATGCCAGCTAAGAGAATGTTGCCTTCGCAAACGATAAGGCAATTCGTTTATTGTAACTAAAATTGGCCAAATGGATGACATGGAAGACTTAAATAATTGTACCCCATCTGAATTCCACTGGAGGGTAATGTCATTATCTCCAATGATATTTTTACTTCTTAAATTACGGTAAACATTTCCATTAATGATGTCACTTTCCATTTGTTTAGTTTTTCGGAATTGTGCAAAATCTTCGGATTTTACTAATTCTATTAATTGCTCTTTGAGTGGAATATGTATAAAATACTTGTTTCTTTTATCGAGATTAGAGATGCGCGATGTTGACCGATTAATCGAAACGTCCGATTTTTTTTATCGATTATTATTGCCCGATGTTTTTGCAATCCGATATATCGATATTCGGTTTTTTTTGTGAATATCGATTTTTCACATATTATTCTTTTGATAAGCTAAGTTCATTTTTGCTATTAGTGCAAATAGTGTAATTGTTGGTTCGATCTAGAACTAAGAGCCAATCACGTTCGATTGCTACTGTCTGCGAAGCTGAAGCCAATCGAAGGCATCGAAGCTCGTCGAAGCGGCTAGTTATTTACTATTATTTGATGCGCGTAATGGCTCCAGCACACCAGGGACCGTATTCTCGAGCCTGCCCTAATGATTTTCGTATGCGACTTTCTATTTGAAAAGCATTGAATTTCGCATGCAAGTTTCATGAAAACGATTCGAGAATAGGGCCCCAGCGCGATTCGCGATTCGCGACGCGCAAGCGCAATGCGCGACGCGACGAGCAATATCCAATGAGCATACTGTTTTTCCGGAAAAACTGTATCGCGCGTCGCGAATCGCGCTGGTGTGCTAAAGCCATAAACATGATACTGCGACCTGCGACCTGCGACACGCGAGAAATTTGAAATTTGAAGAAGCCACCCAGCAGTCTGCCGACCTTCTTTAGCTCTAGACGGAAGACTCTCGAAGTCTCGAGAAGGAGAAGCTGGAGAAGCAGAGCAAGCAGGACGTTGCTGCGTTGACGACGGAGAACGAGGAACCGACACCGCCGATTGATTGACGTCGAAGTGGTACCTCATTGCCCACGGCTAGATTCGCTTGTCTTGTACTCGGACGAGAACTTGAAAGATCAGAACCAGAATTCCATCAAATTTGAGGAAGAGGACAAGGATCTGTTTTGCGTCGGTCGAGCGTTAGGTACCAGACTTAACCAGACTCAGAAGGTTCTGGAAAGATCGGGCACACGCGTTTCTACGTGTTGTGTGAGTTGTGTTGTTGTGTCGCAGATCGCATCAGAAGTTAAATTGTTAAATAAGAAGAAGACGCAGATACATCGCAAAACGGTCGCCAATCGGGAATTACGGGTAGAATTATTCCGTTGCAACGAGGAACTGACGAGTGCTGCTGCTGCATACAAAAGTTTTTCCACCTCTACTTTGTGGATAGACATATACATGAAAATGTATAAAGACGAAGGTAAGATGTGAATTAGTTATATTCTTTTTTAACAGATCTATTGCGAAGTAATTTGAAAATTCTAAGTTCACTTCAACAACTTATTGTCGAACTTATCTCTTTATATAAAACTTTTTATTGTCGGCTTGACTGGCAATAATTTAATAATTATAACAACGTTTCCACCTCTATTTTGGGTCCTTATCAAGCTAATGATAGATCAATGTTTGTCGAACATCATAACATTACGAGTCATCGTTAAACATTAACGGGGCGGTAAAACAGAATGTAAACTTCGTGAGGCATGACCGTCACGTGTAGCGCCCGTGTAACGACGTCGTTCGACGCACATTGATCCATCATTAGCTTGATAAGAACCCAAAATAGAGGTCAAAACGTTGTTATAATTATTAAATTATTGCCAGTCAGAGGCTAACAATAAAAAGTTTTATATTATTTTATCACTGGCGAAAGATTATTTTTGAATTATCTTTTATTATTATCAAATTTGATTGAATTTGACAAGTCAAATTTAGTTTCATTTATCATTTCTTTTTATCCAACAGATCCTAGATATACGATTTATTTTTGTGTGGGAGTGTTGGTTAGGATTAGGTTAAGGTGCGTCGGTTCCCACAATAACCAGTCATTCAATTAGGTAGAATCTCGCTAGGTTTATTCATGCTCTATGTACAGGTAAATTATTTCTTGGAAGTGTACGGATGGGTGGACGTGTGTGATTTGTGTAGAACGCGGTGTGTTGCGTATTATCCGTCCCGAATAGTTAGATTCGCTGAGGCCGAGCTTGGAGAGGAGTCTTGACGTTCTTGTAGACGAGGCCAGTGAGTGCGTCACCACAGAGTGCTCCGGTTGGAGTTAGATGTGTGGTACTCGGGTTGGCCGGTCGATGAGGTGTGGCTTTCACGGGAGGAAAGTATCCACTTTGGAGATCAGGAACAGACCCTTCGTCGTGGCCCCAGGTGCAGGAATCGGAGTCGGAATCGGAGTTGGAGAAGGCAGCGCCTTGGTCTCGGTGTTGTCCGGTGAGCTGGGTCGTAAACGACCCAGGAAACCTTTCCACGGCAGGGAGTCTGTCGACTCTTACCGCGGAGAGTTAATGCCCTGCAAAGCAGGTGTAAACGAAGGCCCGGAATGAGCTCGCTCCGTATTAAACGGAGGCCTTGAAGAGCACGCTCCGTCTCCAAAAGAGATTATGTCAGGGGCCTTGGTAGTAGCACACTCTGACTGGTGAGCTGATCGCTGGAGAAACCCCGCTGGGTTGCCCTTTATATAGATGTCGAATCTTTCTTACGAGAGAATCGACCGGCGATGCGCCACGTAGCGGGCGCGCGTTGAACTGCCCGGCCGATCGATACCGTGCCGCTGTTCGCGCCGCGCGCCTCCCGTCCTACTGCCGTCGTCGCGCGCGCACCGTCGCGCGTCGTGGCGGACAGCTGACTGCCACATTCGTATTAACGAACAGCCTTCTTTCGCTGAAAGAGGATTGACCAGAAATAAATATCTTCAATTGAAATGTACGTACCTTTTTCATGAATTTATATATAAAAATACAATTAATATGTTATCAAATATTTTTAACTGATTGTTATGTAATATTGAAATGATAATTTCAGATGATAACAAAGTGACTTGGGAGTTTATCCAAGAAATGTACAATCTAACAGTTAAACAGTGGAACCCTGCTGTCGATGTTTTGTACCGATCGATTGACGATATTGATTAGTAAGTTTATCAGAATAATTACTGCAACTGGCTTAGGATTTTCAATTAATTTTTTATAATTTCAAATTCTTTCCCTATTTTATTATAGCACACCAGTTATGATGCCATTGCCAACGCAACCACATGCTGGGAACAAGAGTCCCCTGGTTTCTCATGCATGTGACACAGAATCAGTGACGTCATGCAATGCAGTAAACTCTCATCACGAAGTACATCAAGTACATGATATATCAGCAGCAGGTCCATCTTCCAAGTCCAACAACGAATGTTCTAATGCCAATGTCGTGAATTCTAAAAGTCTTGAGAATGAAACGGAATTAGTTGTGGAGAGGAATAATTCAAGGTAAAAATTGCAATTAATTCATCTTTTATTTTTTTTGTTTCCTCATAGAGGACGCTTTATTTTCGTAAAAAAAATTAAAATGTTCGTATGTGTGCGTATGTGTGTGTGTGTATGTGCGGATTTGATGTCCGTGGTTGCTCTAACTTCCGCAAATATTGAGATATCGGACTGAATTTTTTTTTAATTGATAGAGTATCATTTAAGAAAGGTTGGTATTGAATTTGGTGATGATCGATAAAGGGATTTTTTTAAAAAAATTTTTAAATTTTTTTAGAAATGTCCGTGGTTGCTATAACTTTTGCAAATTTTGAAATATTGGGCTATTTTTAATTTTCTTATATTCTTTAGTCTTTTTTATCCCTATTTCATATATAATACTTTAAGATTAGGTTGATTATCGGTATATCAAATAATCGGTAAAAGGGTTTTTCTTTATAAAATTTTGAATTTTTTGAGGATCAGTGAAAGGATTACCGATTTCTGCTTAAAAAATGTATAAGATGTACATGTAATTTTAAATAGAGTATTATTAAAATAAAGTTGTTTTGAATTTTGCGAGGGTCGGTGAAAGGATTATCGATTTTTACTTAAAAAATAACTTAGGGTAGATTGAGGCGAATCGGATTAATATAAGTTTTAAGACAATTTTCGTTAGTGTTTTATTTTAAACGAGCTATTTTATCGTGCTAATTAGTAATCCGATTTGCCTCGGTCTACCCTATACATTTTTTAGGCAGAAATCGGTAACCCTTTCACTAATCTTCGCCAAATTCAAAACAACCTCCCTTTAATGATACCTTATATATAAGATTACATGTATGACTTGTACACTTTTTAGGCAAAAATTGGTAACCCCTTCACCGATCATTGCCAAATTTAACACCAATCTTTAATGATACTCTTATAAAAAAGTGTGCAAGTAGAAACTTGCACATTGCTTCCTCATAGTTTTTAAGTGTGCAAGTAGAAACTTGCACATTGCTTCCTCATAGTTTTTAAATGTGCGTTTCTTATACTTGCACATTTAAAAACTATGGGAAAGCAATGTACAAGTTTCCACTTGCATACTTAAAAACTATGAGGAAGCAATGTACAAGTTTCTACTTGCATATTTAAAAACTATAAGAAAGCAATGTGCAAGTTTCTACTTACACATTTAAAAACTATGAGTTTCAATTTGATAAGCATAGTTATATTATTTACAGTATCAAGAAAAAAAGTTCTGTATGGGCCTATTTTAAAGACAAGGATGATGAAGGTGCTATATGCATCATTTGCAATGTTAAAGTTAAGCATTGTGGTGGGACAACGAATTTAAAATCACATTTGTCCAGAAATAATTGATTATTGTGCTCTGATATATTAAAGCAAAACAGAGATAATACATCTGAATCTAGTAGTAAATCGACAGCTAGAGATGAAGATGATCCGCCGCTTAAACGAATAAAA
>NW_020220588.1:0-2784 GCF_003070985.1 Temnothorax curvispinosus | reverse complement strand
CAATATACGTATCTGTTACCTCTCGTTCTCTGACGCAAGCATTCTATCTCGTGCTGTAAAGCAACCAAAATTGCCTAATGTTGTTATTGTAGAAACCTTATCATGTTCCGCTCCAGTTACATTACTCTGTTCACGTTTAAGCTTTGATGCCTGACGTGTGCGAATCCATCGTTTCTTTCGGACGCAAGGAGACTAAGTGCTCGGGTGGTGCTTTCTTCTCCTTTTATACAAACAAAGGCTTATTAAAAATTTAAAGTTTATCTGTCTCGTCATTGAAAAAGCATACAAAACTCGAATCTTAAAACTTGAAGCCTTTCTCTTTCTAATATATTCAAACAAATAAATAATCAAACAGGTAATCTCATCAGTGAATTCTATTACGTATTTTTTACATTAAAAGGATAACAGAGATCGTGATCAAAGGTCACGGTCTTGATTAAAATATACTTTAATCAACGTAAACAGCATTTTTCTGAATAGTAACTTAACGTTTAATGAGAAAAACAAGCGTATACTCACTTGAGAGAAGGGCACTGTTGGTAAAGTTTCATTAGCACTTTAGGTTAGGCTGTAACCGGACGGTACTATTGGAGGCACGAATCAACGCTACGTGTCCTTAGAAATCAACGGTCGCCACTCGGTTTGACCTTTGAACCACCGAGAAGGTAAGTATCGAACGATCTCTCTAATTATTAATCAGACTAATTAATTTTCTTTTTCAGGTTCCTGCCACCGCTGGATCATCGCCGTCGCCGATCAGGATCGTCGCTGCCACCGGAATCCAAAATCAACGAGGGACTTTGAGTGATCGACGCCAATGGATCAGGTAAGTAGAAGATAAGTCCAATTTAAGAATTTTCGAAATCTTTTACGAAAAGAATGTTTAATTTATTCAATTATATTGATTTCCAGTGATGGTTGTTCACAAAAGTTCAAGTCACACAAGATGTCGGACGCTCGTATACGTAGGCACATACGCCCCGTTTATCTACGACGCACGAAGTTATTTCGGTCTAAAAAGGCCGTTCGTCAATGTAAAGACGGCAATTAACGCGTTCCGCGGGCGTTCCCGGTTGTTATGAATGTTGACGAATCGCAATTATCGCACTCGTATAACGTTCGCGGTGACTTAGCGCGACGACGAAAGAGCGAGGCTTATTACGTGTTGTTCGCTCGAACATCCCCGAGAGACTGCCTCGAGTTGTTTGTCTCGTTTGAGCTCCCCACCATCGGTATCGGTGACCCCCACTCCGACGTCTATTCCGCTTTCTCTCGCCGCTAGCTACGCATATGACTCCGGTACTTTTCCACGCGGGTGTTTACGCTGTTTGCACCGAACCCCGTGGAAATTTCCACGCGCGTTGCGCTCGCGCGGTCGCTCCGTCCTGGCGACGGGGTAGCGGTTTTCCACCGCGACGAATCTCGCGCGGCCGCTGACGCCGACCTGTGCGCCAGGTCTATTATCATGAATACAACCTCCATCCGGGCGACTTCCCCGAGGAAGACGTCCGGGTGCAGAGCACCTGGCTCGCCGACGACGTCGACCCCTCCTGACCTTTACGCTGGACCTATTAAAGCGCCTTCCGCGGTTCTTCCCTGTAGAAGATGTCTAGGTCGCGAGATGGCGGACGGTTCCGTAACTTCTTTCCCGGTCGTCGGATCTCGACGGCGACCGGGCACGGATGTTTATGGGGATGTCCCCGTTCGTCAGGGGTGTCCTTTCCTTGAGGATGACTCACCTAGTGCGAGACTTAGGATGGTCCGCCATTTCGTTTCCCCGGCCGACGGATTTTCACGGGACTCGGTTTCGTGGGCTCGGCGAAGTGCCCCTCGACGTCAGGGGTGCCCAACTCCTGTAGACGACGCACCCGGTGCAAGTTCGCGGACGGTTCGCCACTTCATGTCCGCGTCTCCGCATCGCGTCGCCAACCCCGTATGCATGACTCGGGGACCGCGCGCCCTCGTCAGGGACGTATCATTTCGTCGCAACGCCGTCGGTTAGGAAAATTCCCGACGGTCCGCTATAATTTTTTTTCGGTGGTCGGATCGTAATTCTAACGCGCGCATTGCGTCTCGCGGGTCTCCCCTTGCGATCATGGGTCTTAACTTTTCGCGTCCGTCGCGTCGTTTCCGAGTTTGCGGACGGTCCGCCATTTTCCCCTCGCGCGCCGCTTCCGCCATTCCATTGCGCGCTACTAACTTCTCGGACCTCGGATGGTCGTCGAGGCTCAACAGTCTTTACTCCGCGGACGTGATCCGCCATTTCGCCATACGTCGTTCTCCCGTTCCGCGGACTGTCTCGGCACGTCCGCCGTATTGTGGGAACGCAGCCTGACTGTACGCTTGGGATGAGCCCGCCGGCATAACCGAGTATCCGCATCGCTTGCTGTGGACATCCCTTGAAATCTGAAACAAAATGACGGGCGGTTGCCCGGCGGCGTCTTCTGTGTTTGGAACGCCATATCGCTCTAGTGCAGCCCGACTCTTTCGTCTCCTCCTTCCTGCTCCTCTTCGGTGATGCGCGCGGCTGCAAGGTTGTGACCGGATCAACGATTAATGATGTTAATATTGAAATAATAGCCACTTACTACTTGGGCTGTAATTACGGTCGCCACTGTATTTTTCCTGGATGAATACAGAAACCTGGTTGCTAAGCGGTGCCCCGTCCTTCCTTTCAGCGTGATGGCTGCCGTTTCCTACGACGCGGACGTGTTCAAGGCCGTCGGCCACGCCCTGATTAATCGCACGTAATATACGGATATTCGGAGAGGATATTCACTGGGG
>NW_020220587.1:0-5023 GCF_003070985.1 Temnothorax curvispinosus | reverse complement strand
AAGGTAAGTGGCAGGTAAGTAATTAGAAATTAACTTGACACTGCATATATTAACAAACGATTGATTTATTTCAGATCGTCGTTGTGTTTCACAATTCCACGTTGACACATTTCGTCGAACGTCGTTACATATGGCATACTAGTGCCTCTCGCAATTGTAATACGAGCGATGTTTAACGCGCACATACGCGGGCGTGCTTCCAGGTAATACACTACGATGTTAAACTACGCGCTAAGTCCGAACTATGAGCGAATCTTACGAACGTGTTATCCCTATCGCGGTATCCGAGCGACTGCCTCGAGTTGCCGAGCGCTCTCGGCTATCCCGCCTCGGTATCGCTATCCCTACCACCGGGTTGTTATTCACATTCCGGTACTTTTCCGTGCCAGGTGTTACCCGCTTTCACTTTTTTTCAGGCAGTTTTTGCCTGTTTTCGTCGTCGGTGACGGCTGCGGTTCTCATGACTAAACGCGCCTGCGGTTCTCAATTTACGCTTCATCTCTACTCGCACGCTTCGGCATGGGTCCCGCTGGACCCCGCTCCCCCGGTTTCCGGGTTCGTGTATTTCACGATCGAGCGGTCTCGCTGACCCTCCGGATTCATTTCGGCGCCTCCTCTGGATATTCTCCACCCGTCAATTTTCCCCGGGTTTCCTCGGTTCCCGATATCCGGGGAACATTATTTGCCCCCGCTAACCACGCTTCCGTCATCGGCATCGGGTCGCGAGTCGTTCGATCGTTCTTCGGGTCGCCCTTTAGGGGTATAGGGCGAGTCGGTTGCCCGCTGTGACCTCCGTGCCCTCCGGCGCGGGGGTCATTGTTATGACCCCGCGATTTTCGCGCCCGTGGGTGGTATCGCGTCGCGGTGCCATGGGTCGTTGTTGGCGCGTCCCCCGATACGATTTCCACGACTCCGCCTTCGGCTAAGACCTCCGTGCCCCCCGGTACGGGGGTCATTCCCGCGACCCCGCGATCTTTGCACCCATCGGTGATATCGCGTCGCGGTTCGGTGGATCGTTGTTGGTGCGTCCCCTGAGACGACTTCCACGGCTCAGCCTTCGGCTAAGACCTCCGTGCCCCCCGGTACGGGGGTCATTCCCGTGACCCCGCGATCTCCGCGCCCGTCGGTGATTTCGCATCGCGGTTCGGTGGGTCTTTGTTCGGGACCCCCGTGAGATGATCTCCATGGTTCGGCTAGAGGCTGCGACCTCCGTACCCCTCAGCGCGGGGTTCGCCCCCGTGACGCCACGATCTTTGTGCCCGCTGGCGCTATCGAGTGGGAGTAGATTCGACTGCCCTCCGGGTCGCCTCTGAAACGATTTACGCGGCCCGGCCCCCGGCTATGACTAACGTGCCCCTCTGCGCGGGGGTCATTCGCGTGACCCCGCTATTTCCGCGTTGGTCGTTATCGGCGCTTCGCGTATCGGGTGGTTGGCCTCCGGATCACTCCTGAGACCTGTTCCGAGGTTCGGCTCCCGGCTATCATCGATATACCCCCGTTCGCGGGGGTCATTCTCGTGGCCCCGCTATCTCGCGTGCCCGTCGCGCCATCTCGACCGCGCTCGTCCCAATCTGCTCTGCTTGGCTCTCCTTCCCAGGCCCGCTCGATGGCTCGCTCGGTCGATCATCCGCCGCTCGCCTACCGGGGTCAATCGTACCCCGGTCACCTATATTTCGGGATTCAGGTAAACGCTAGCCATATGGGCTCTTCGGACTCGCTTATCCGGTAATTCTATTTGAGAAATGTCGATGTCCGCTACTCCCCCGGTCGTTGTTGGCCCTCAGGGTTATCCGGCTGCTCTGCTATGCGAACGGTTGCATACTCCCCGTCAATTTCGCACATGAGTATCGGCTCGTGCGGAATTTTGGAGAATCACGCATACGTTTGCTACTCGCGACGCATTCCCTTTGCGGGACCTTTTCGTTCGCGAGTACTAATCTCAAAGTTGTGACTCTTTGTTCGCGTATTTGATTACTTATCTCTCTCGTTTTGTTCGCGATATCAACGTTATTATGACTATCGTTTTATTGTCTCTACGTGCTTTTCGCGTGTCACCCAAAGGGAATTGTGTTTCTTTTGGCCTGATTGGCTTATCGCTTAACCTAATTACATTTATCAATCGGATGCCTTATTGGCTTACAAACTCAAAGCTTACTATCTATTGTGGCTAACTTGCCTTCGCGCTATGCCGTATTCACGGCGGTGTTTTCGTTCTGCTACTCTGGATCCCCTCTCATCGGTTCGAAGTCCGAGTACCTGGATTTGGTGCTCACGGTTCGGAAGGAGTCGTTGGAACTTTCCCCGGAATCCGTTTGATGTCGGTCTGGCCATCCTTCGACGCCCTCGTGCCTCGGTTTGAGTACCATTCGCGACCTTTTCCGCGGGTTCCGCTCCCCTTCTGTTCGCTTCCGCCGCGATTCTCGGCGTCGCTCTGCTTTGCGTTTCTTCCCCTCGGCGCTCCCCCATTCGACTATGGCGCGGGTTTTCTCCCCGGCGAGTTTAGCGGACTTTTGTTCGCCCACGCTTTGGTATCGTGGGACTGGGGTCTCCTCCTCTGCTTCGGACTCCGTTCCACTCTCCGTTGACGTGGCTATTATTACTGTAGTTCTGGATCCGTCGTCCGTCTCCTCGTCCTTCTCTTTCTCATTTCCCGATGTTCCTTTCGGGCTTTTCCCCTGGACCGTCATCGTCAGCAGTGACACCGGGAACTCCCCTGGTTGGGTGTCAATTACAGCCCCCTTTCGTGCCTCCGGGACTTCTGCCGTTCCGACGCTCGAGATACTTTCCGCGCTAATTTCGTACACATCTGGGTTAGGTTGTTGAGTCGGTGGTTTATCTGGCTCTGCCGCCTCCGTCCCCGTTGGTGTCACCGTTTTGCGCGCGTTGTCGTCAGGCTGGTCGGGTTCTTCGCGCCTGAGTATTGTTGTTTCTTGCATCGATGTAATTGACATGGGGGTAGACGAGGCTTCACTCGTCGTCCTCGGGCGGTTGGGTGTCGCCCCCTCCTCGGGAACCGTTGCTGGTAGTTCCAGCGGGTCAGTTTGCTCCGCGGTTGTTTCCGCCGGCTCGCTTTGACTGCCCGCTCTCATGGTTTCCTCGGGCTCCTCCTCCCGGTCCGGGACGTCGTATCCGACGTGCATCTTCGCTCCGTGGAAGTCGAGTTTTAGGCTGAACGGTGGTCCGGTGTCATCCGGTCCCGGCGGTCGTCTGACTGCCACCACTATAGTCACTTCCGCTATGTCTTCCTCGTCGCCCAGGCGTGCGGGGATGCGCACCTTGCGGACGAGGACTTGACTGTTCCGCTCTCGTTCCAGTCCCGCGATTCCTCGCAATGCCTCCTCGATGCCCCCTCTGGCGTGCCGAGTGGCCTCCCAGACTTCGGGTTCCGCGTCCGGTACCATCGCCAGGTATCGTTCCATCGCCAGGACGGATTCCTCAGTGTCGTGGCGCTCCTGCGCGTACTTCCGTCGTTGTCGCATCTTCTCGATCCCCGACGTCATTCGTCGGATCAGCTCGCGTGCCGGAAGCGCGCGTACTTCCGCTTCATGCGCGTCCATCTTCCGGTTGACTCTCGGGAGATATCTCCCCGCGTTGGGCCTCTCGTCGCCCCACAGGTTGTCCGTCATCGTGGCACTTGGTCTCGATCTCCGATATGGAATCGCGATTGTCACTTCGGGCCGCGGCTGGCTATCGACGTTTCGTCGTCGCTGGTCCGTCCCGAACTGGCCTCGTCGGTCGCTGCTCACGCCCACCTGTGAATCGCGGCGCTGTTCCCGCTCACGCGGCACTCGTCGCGTCGCGTACACATCGATTTCTCGATCGGACTCTCGGTCGTCCGACGCGTATCCCGCCGAACTTCTTCGTCGTTTTGCGGCACACTCTCGCGAACGCGCTCGCGTCACTGGATATCGCCCGCTGTCACCGTCATTCACCGCACTGTCACTTTTACGCCCGGTTTCGACGATTTCCATCATTTCGTCATCACTGTCGGATCGCGCCCGCACCACTGGTTCTCGTTCCCGGCCATCCCTGGATAACCATGTGCTGCCGCTTTCGATGTCGGAGCTCCCGTCGTCCGGGACTGTTCTCTCCCACCGGTCAATTCTCTCGTCGCGTTCCAACATCGGCACCAGCTCCCACCGGTCCGCGAAATTTACTCGCGTCGCCGTACGTTTCCTCGCGATGACCTCCTCCGAGCGTTCGCTCCCCGTCATTTCTGAGTCTTCGCCGCTGGTGGATGGTACGTAATCGCTATCCCGTTGCTCGTTGTACAGGGTGTTCACCGCCGCTCGTTTTTTCGTCGACGGCTCCCCGTCATTCGCGACCGTGACTTTATCGTGACGCTCCCCCGCGAAGAGTTTTCTACGTACGGTTTTGCCCTCTTCCCGGGCAACCCTCGGTCCGATTAGCTCTTCTCGAACTTGTCTGCGCATTTCTTTCTTCGCCTTGTCGATCACGCTGTGCATAACAATGTTGTCGTCCAGCTCTCCCTTTCTGGGTGTGCGCTCGTTTGCGCGTACCGTGGCCTGGATCCGCCATTGTTCTATTCTCTCACACACCGTATGCTGCACGTATCTCAGCTTCGCGTCGAGCGAACTTCCGAACGTCACTTTTGGCTCGCGTTCGTATCGGAGATTAAGTTGATATCGCGCATGAAAGTCCGCTCCGAGAATCACGTCGACCGGTAATTGTGGCACTATGTAATAGTCGTGCAGGAACTGTTCCTCCCGGTATTGGCACATCATCCTCGTCTTCGCTTCGACTGTCATGCCTTCCTTGGCGAATGCCCCGGCAATGTTGAATTTTTTGACCGGGATAATTTCCATTGCTTCGCCCGATTCCACGAGTTTGTCGCACGCCTCGGGGGTGATGGCGGTAATCTGCGCCCCCGTGTCAATGAGCGCTTGTATCGAGCATTTTTTAAATTTCAACTCTACCATCGGCACTGCCGCATCGGATGCTCGATCTTCGCGCTCCTTCGCGATCTCGCTCTTGATCATGTTGGTTATTTCACGGCGAAAGT
>NW_020220586.1:0-2093 GCF_003070985.1 Temnothorax curvispinosus | reverse complement strand
AGGTTAGGTTGTAACCGGACGGTACTACAGGATGCACGAATCAACGCTACGTGTCCTTAGAAATCAACGGTCGCCACTCGGTTTGACCTTTGAACCACCGAGAAGGTAAGTATCGAACGATATCTCGAACCATTAATTAGACTAATTCTCTTCTTTTTTCAGCTTCCTGCCACTGCGGATCATCGCCGTCATCGATCAGGATCGTCGCTGCCACCGGAATCTAGGATCAACGAGGGACTTCGAGTGATCGACGCCAATGGATCAGGTAAGTAGAAGGTAAGTCCAATTTAATAAATTTTCGAAATCTTTTACGAAAAGGATGTTTAATTTATTCAATTATATTGATTTCCAGTGTTGGTTGTTCACAAAACTTTAAGTCACAAAAGATGTCGGACGCTCGGATACGTGGGCACATACGCCCCGTTTATCTACGACGCACGATCTTATTTCGGTCTAAAAAGGCCGTTCGTCTTTGTAAAGACGACAATTAACGCGTTCCGCGGGCGTTGCCGGTTGTTACGAATGTTGGCGAGCCGTAATTATAGCACTTGTATGACGATCGCGGTGACTTAGCGCGACAAAACAGAGCGAAGTTGATTACGTGTTACACGCTCGAACATCCCCGACAGACTGCCTCGAGCAATCTTCCTCTCTCGGGCTCCCTACCTACGGTGCTTTTTCCCCCACCACAGGGTATTCGGTAGCTTTCTCCTCGCGGTAATTTTCCGCTCGCCGCGTTAACAATGGTTGTTTACGACTTTCGGGTCGACAGGTGTGCGCCAGATGTTCGCCGCTACGCAGTTACAATATACGTTGCCCGCTCCCCGCTGACCCCCAAGTCCGCGGTGGAAATTTCCATTCGGAGTACCATCCACTCGACGTCCGGAGACGGACCCCGGGTAGTGGTTTTTCAACTCCCACATTTATCCACCCACGACGACGCCGACCCGTGCGCACGACTTCTCCTTTGTCCCTTTACGCGACCCCGGGTCGACTCCTCGAAGAGGATGTCTACGTCGCGATCGCGACCTTTGCCGTTGACGGCGACCCCCTGGTCCCCCTTTGGCGGTCCCTCTTAGCCCGATTCCGGGCTCGTTCCCCGTGGACGACGTCCGGTGCCCGAGTTCCGGCGACATGTCGCCGTATCTCGCGTCCGGGCGATCGGACATTGGCGGCGACCCGTTCCCCGAGTGTACCGGGTCTCATTCAACGTGACCCGCTGGTCTTTCCCCGCGGATGACGCTCGGTTACCTACTTGACCTCCCGGTGGTCGTATCGCGTTGTTCCTCCGGGGCTGCCGACGACGCCGACCCCTCCTGACGCCTAATCCGTACCTGGTACAATGCCTTCCGCGGCTCTTCCCCGCGGAAGATGTCCAGGTCGCGAGATGGCGGACGGTTCTGTAACTCTGTCGCTGGTTGTTGGATTTTGCCGGCGATCGGATATGGACGTTCTTAGGGACCTCCCCGTTAATCAGGGACGTATTCTTTTACCGCCGTGCCGTCGGTTTAAAAGTTTCCCGACGGTCCGCCATCTTTTTTATCTCTGGCCAGATTTCGATTCTGACCCGCGTGTCGTACTTCGCGGAACTACCTTGACGATCAAAACTGTTTATTCGACGCGCGTGTCGCTTAATTACTATAATTACGGACGGTTCGTCCCTTTCGATAGACGACGTCTTTCCGCCCCGTGGGTCGTCACGGCTCGTACGTCATGTTCTCCGGAAGCGTCCCGATCATTCGCGCGAGCGCTTCCCCTGTCACGCAAGTGTGAGCGGGCTCAAGCCATGTCGCACCGCCGCACGAACTGCTGTATCCGCACCTTCGGGATTGGACTCGGAACTGCGTAACTGAAAATTAAACAACCTTATGCCTACTCATGCGCCGGATGTGGTCACTCTCCTTAGTCCTAAGTCGTCAGAATAAACAAACAAAAATCGATAACGGCTGCTGCCGGTGACCGCATCCTCGGAACGCGAACGCTGTACTTAATACTAATTTGGACGTGGCTCCGCCTCGTCCGTCTCGGGAGCGCTGCTGTTGGTGCCCTTGTCGTCTCCTGTGATGCGTGCGGCTGCAAGGTTAGGTTAGGTT
>NW_020220585.1:0-1466 GCF_003070985.1 Temnothorax curvispinosus | reverse complement strand
AGATTAATATTTCGTGATATTTTCTCGACGCTATACGGCACACACACAGCTCCAAGAAACAGAGAGAAAGAAAGCATGAAAGAGAAAGACAGAGAGGGGGTGAGAGAAAGAGAGGCAGCTACGGTCGATAATTTCACGAAACGCGAGGCAAAGAGACGCGCGATTTCGACGTTCACGCGTTGCGTGACGAAGAAGACGGAGAACGCCGAAGAAACTTTAATTCGCGCGTACTCAATAACGCGTATCAAAACCCCTCGTCTCGCGTTCCAAGTCCCAACAGGGAACTCGTCGTTTCGTCCGTCCAATCTTCTCTCTCTCTTTCTCTCTTTCTTCCTTCTTTTTTTTTCCTCCGCCCGACCATCCGCCTTCCTCTCCTCTCGTCCTCGCTATCGGCAGTTTTTATCACGCACCGAAGGCACAGTGCTCGCCTCCATTATACCCACATCCATTCTACCGTGGCCTTGCTGGAAAAATCTGGCATCAGGTCTCTCTCGTCAGCGGACGCAGCGTCGCCTTCCCTCGCGTATTTTTCAGGTTCTCTCGCGCCCTCGTCGCTTTGCGCCGCCTTTTCCTGTTTCCGTCCTTTCCTTTTTTTTTGCTCGCTCACTAACTCTTTCTCTTTCTACTCTCTCAGACACACACACACACACGCTCTCTCTTTCTGTCCTGTTTCTTCTCTCGGCTGTGAGAACGATTTCCACAAATTCGCACTCGTAGAGTGAACAGGAAAGAGTAAGGAAGAAAAGGATGGAAGCATAAGTCCCTTTTCATTTTCAGGTACCAAAGGAAAGAGAGAAAGACAGAGAGAAAGGAAGAGGAACTTCTTTCTCGATTTTCACGTTTCGACAGGAAAGAAAGAGATAGAGGAAGAGCATGATTCGCTTTTTCGATTTTCGCTCTCCAGGCAGAAACAGAACGCACGGTTCGAAATCAGCACGAGGCGACAGTAGAATTTATTGCGGTCGTGCGGAACTGTGGGCGTGCACGAGAGGATTTTCCTGAACGTGGATACTATCCCTCCAACGTCGCATTTTGAGAAGACCACGCAGAGTTTCACGTCGAAGTCGGACGATAATGTACGGCGTAGATATTCAATTCTAATTGGCGCTACTCTGTGTAGTCGTTAGAATTCGTAGAAAACAGATTCTCGTCGTATGTACAGATCGAGAAAGACAAATTAATACGGAGAATCGCGATACTCGAAATTATGACTTGGCACGTCAATTTTAATACTCGACAATTAATATTCTGTATTCGTGATGCAAAATTATTACATTAAATGTTGTGCGATGATAATAAACAAAAATATTTTTTTTTCACCAATAACAATTATTGGCGTCCGGGAATTAGTCGTCCTTGCGCCACCTTCGAGATTTACGCCACATTCTCTTAACTTAGAAAACCGACATATTAGACGGTTAAAGTGCGCAGGACTGAACACGCAGGGCGAAACGTTAGAGGGAGAA
>NW_020220584.1:5353-7401 GCF_003070985.1 Temnothorax curvispinosus | reverse complement strand
TTAGATCTAAGAAAACCACTCCTATCATTTTTCCGTCCCCTATTGTTCTTTTCCAGTCCGAAACTACCCACTGTAAAGCAGTTTCGCATGAATGCTTTGCCCTGAAGCCCGATTGACATTCTCTAAGCAATTTATTATTTTCTAAGTATTCTACTAATTGTTTCTGAACTATTATCTCCAATATTTTCTCGTATACTGGCAATTTATTTATCGGTCGGAATTCTTCAATTTTATTTGTTCCTCGAACTTTGGGTATCGGGACTACAATCGCTTCTTTCCACTTCTCAGGGAACATTCCTTCTTCGAGTGACTTATTTAGTATATGACATATTTTCTCTGCTGCTGCTTCTACTACATGTTTCATTATTTCTACAGTTATACCTTCTTCTGTACCTGCTTTGTTTTCTAATTTTCGGACTATTTTACATAATTGCTCTATTTCAATTTGTGTAAATACTTCTAGAACACAGTCGGCATATTTTCTATTCGCTATGCAGTCTTCTCTACTATTTATATATGTTAGCGCCCTAATATTGTCCACAAAATAACAATTAAATTTATCAGCCATTTCCTCTACATTACTAATTATTCTATTTTTAAATTGTATTTCTTTATACTCTTTATCTGTTACTTTACCTTTCAACATTTCTTTTAATACCCCCCACATTAGTTTCGGATCCTTTTTATTTTTATTAAGTTTTTCTTCTATATAGCCTTTTTTTGCTTTCCTACAAATATCCACAGTTTTATTCCTTAGCTGCCGAAATACTTCCCAGTCATACTCATTCTTACTTACACGAGCTACCTTATGTGCTTTGTCCCTTTGCTTTATCAGTTGCTGTATATACTCACAACACCATTGCTTTCCCTGCCATTTCTGTCTTAGTAGAGTTGTTTTTTGTGGTGCCGTTAAATCAAGACATTTGATAATCTCTTTAACCGTCAAATTAGCTAATATATTAATACTGTCTCCTTCAATGGCATCTAAACAAGTGCTTATCATTCTTTTAAATATATCTATATCCATTCTTTTATAATCTCTGTATGTAATAATTTTGTTCTCATTTGCTACCAGTTTTACATTCCAATACAACACTATTGCCGAATGATCCGTTATCTTGGGTTCATGCCATACTTCAATTTCCATCTCAACATTAGAAAAAACTAAGTCAATTATTGTTTCAGAATTTATTACAATTCTGGTTGCTTCTCTTATTAGTTGTTTTAACCCTACAGAATTCATTACTCTAGTTAATTTATTTTGAGTATAATTATTTACTTTCATATCTATGTTAAAGTCGCCCATAATTATAACACTATCATTCTGCATATTGCTGATACAGGTTTCCTCAAGAAAGTCAATAAAACTAGCATCTTTACCATTTGGCGAGTGATAAACTACCATAATTATTCCTATATAGTTTTTATCTTTAATTTTTACTGTTATTGTCCACCAATTTTTATCGCAAGTTTCTATCGCTATTATATCAAATTTAATTCTTCTATCTATATATAACAATACTCCGCCCGTTCTACTAGATTCTGAGTCACCTCGCACGCATACATACCCGCTGATGTGTAATTCGTGATCCTCTATCTGCTGCGTTATATGAGTTTCTGTAAATCCTATTATATTAGGTTTATATTTCTTTATCATAACATTCTCTATTTCGTCTTTATGTCTCAAAAATCCCTGCGCATTTAAACAGATTACTCTGCTTCTATCCCTGTTTATGTTTCCTGATTGCTATATATTATTACATTAAATTCTATCTCTTTGTTTTTCTATTTCTTTCTTAAAACATGGACACTTACTATCATACGCCGAGTGATCCGACTTCAAGTTTTTTATTTTAAAGACCCTAATTTTTTCCTCACAATTAACACACTTTTTTGTCTCACTTTTACATTCCTTCGTCGCATGTTGTTCTGCGCAATTTCCGCAGGTTTCTTTCTTCGTACAATCTTTAGCGAAATGATAATACCCACAACATTTAAAACACCTTAGAATCCCTATATAGAGGGAGAGGGAGAGGGAGAGAGAGAGA
>NW_020220584.1:0-5253 GCF_003070985.1 Temnothorax curvispinosus | reverse complement strand
GAGAGAGAAAGAGAGAGAGAGAGAGAGAGACTATTTGCGTGTCTTAATACACATGTTCTCCGGGGCAAAGCCCGGCGGGGCATGCTAGTAATGTATAATATTGCTAATACAAATTAAATGTTTTTACAATTGTTGTAATCTAAAATTACAACGGGTAATTATTAAATTATTTATAATAAAATTATAGAATAGCCTTTCGAAAGACTTCGAGGAAATTGTCTTTCGAAAGACTCCTCAATTTACGCTGACGCGGACGCGGAAGTTCATCAAGCTTCCGCGTCAATCGAACTATTGCGATATGCATAAGAATGTGCGACAACGCATTTCGACACAATATTGCGAGATGCATAGGAATGTGCGACAACGCATTTCGACAATCGCGGATCCGCGGGAGTACAGCGAGATTGCGAATGCGCTCGGTCATTGACCGACCTCATTCGGGGGACCGTCGAACCCGGCGGAAAAGTGCCGACAGGGCATAACTCAAAGCAATATAAGGGACCGTCGAAGAAGCCGCGACGGAGAGTAATACACCGGAGACTTTGCCCGTGACCGTTCCCGTAAGTCGTGTCGCGAAGTTTTACATTATAACAAAGCGCGTGCGAGTTATAGTAATTGTGAAAGGCAAATACAAGTGTAAGTTAGTGAGTGTAAAAGGGGCGCTGAAATAAAACTCCAATATAAAGTAAAACGAAGTGAAGTTCATTTAACGAAGCCTACACCCCCGTTCCACCTGCGAACCCGACCGCTTCCTAGTCTGCCCGCCTGTGCCTACCGAGTCCCAACTCGTAAGGTCAAGAGATCCCGAAAATAATAAACGTTTTGCCGTAAGCCGTCACCAATCGGCGACGCGGCATCTTCTTCTTCTTTTTGATTAATGGCACCCGCCTCTTGACAGTGGCGATACGGCCAAGTTCTCTTAATTGGTATTGTAACTATGTGATTCGTTTTCATTCGAACGGTGAGATGGCATAGACTGTGCATGGAAAGTAGATAGGAAAGCTTAAGGGGCATAGAGGAACGTGGCGCGCGATTTAAATTCGGACTTCTATAGCCTTGCAGAAGGCCATAATTAGACGGCACACCTTGCTAGTGGGTTTTCTGAGAACGTCATATATATCACGACAGTTAGATCCTTTACTTTTGAAAATAAATTCGCGGAGCTTAGAACTATGTCTAATGGTAATTGGACAATAAAAGATTAAATGATTAATGTCCTGAATCCGATTACCGCATGGACATGAGCTATCATCAATGAGGTTTTTCCGAAACAAACTGTGGTTTAAGTTATAGTGATTAGCTCTAATGCGGTTCACGGTTACAATTGTTTCTCTAGAAAGACCAGACTTGTAGTACCAAGGTTTTGACGATTCTTGATATATATAATTATAATAGTGAGTCCCTTTGTCTCGGGCGCGTATGGCGAGATATTCTTTAAAGCGACTGTCTAGCTTTTCTTTAGAAATAGCAAATAGATCAGTATATGGGATTTTGAAGTGTGGGGGAGAAGTGCCTTCTCTTATTGCCCTTTTTGCTAAAGAGTCGGCTGTTTCGTTACCAGATATTCCTATGTGCGAGGGAACCCAAATAAACTGTATACGAGTGCCACCTTCTTGGGCTATAAGCAGTTTTGCCTTAATTAGCGGGATGAGATAGTTACATTTGCGAGGATATGAGGCTGCGAAAGCTTCTATCACGCTTTTGGAATCAGTAATAATAGTGGCACACGCTGGCCGAAGGTCAAGACATAAAAGTATCGCGTTGTAGATGGCCCAGGCTTTGGCAGTAAATATAGATGTCTGAGACGGTAGTTCATGCATGATTTGTAGCTGAATCTGAGGGGAGTGGCAAGCAGCACCTACGTAGTTTCCTGACTGGGTCTTGGACCCGTCAGTGTAAAATATCAGAGTATCCCTGATGACCTCGCTGAATGCTTGGTCAAAGGCTGCTTGTACCTGTTGCCGAGGAACTTCGTTAAAGGTATCCATTAAGTCTGGACTAGGGTAGAAGTGTGGGGGGGAGAAAAAAGAAGAATGAAAGGAATACTGGAAAGTAGGCAAGATTGTTGATTTGTATATGTAGCGCGTTATCTGTTTGACACTTCTAAATGTTTCCGCTAGAGGAAAATTATGAGTTATATATTCTGCCCTCCTCGGGTCCTGGGATGTATGGTATGCTATCTCTGACAACGATTCCGTGACTGGATGATTCGTGACTGACTGTACTTTAATGAGATATTTAGTAGCCAAATGTTGAAGCCTTAGCTTTAAAGGTGGCTCCTTAGCCTCAGCAAACATGGTGTTTATGGGTGTGGAAATGCGATATCCCAGACTGACTCTAATAGCCTTATTCTGAATAATTTCAAGTCTATGAAATTTGGACGAGCTTTGAAGGCAAAATATATGGGAGGCATACTCTAGGGAACCTCTTAAAATGGCTCTATACACATTAAGGAGAAGCTGGGGATGAGCTCCCCACCAAACCCCTCTTAGAGAAGAAATAATGTTCACTGTTGTCCTGGCTTTAGAAATCAGGTAATTCATGTGAGCAGTGCCTGCAAGCTTGGGGTCTAGGATGACACCTAGAAAACGAACAGTATCTGAGGGGCTGATGATCCTGTCGTCGATTCTGATGACGCAGTGATTGTAGTTCCGCTTGGCCTTGATAGGCGAGAAGATCATAAGTTGGGTTTTGGAGGGAGAGATTTCTAATCCTCTATCTCTGAGGAAATTCTGTATCTGTTCAAGGGATTTTTGTAAGGAGTCGATAGCTTTCTGCAGGGTGGATGCCGTTGCATATATAACAATATCGTCAGCAAATTGGAGAATTTTGACGCGAAGATGGAGTACTTTTGCTATTTTCTTTAGGTAAATGTTGAATAAGGTTGGGCTAAGTACTGATTCCTGAGGGGTGCCTTTTCGCGAAGTGCGAGGAGGGGTAAGTTTGCCATCAACAACAAACTGAACATTACGAGAGTGAATGAGGTTTTGAACGAACTGGCAGAACCTTTTGGGGAATCCAAGTTCTATTAGATCATGAATTAGGATATCAGGAATAACATTGTCAAATGCACCCTTCACGTCAATGAACAAAGCCGCAGTCATTTTGTTCTGAAGGAACCCTTCTTGGATTTTAGATGTTAGGATAGTGAGGTTGTCAGAGCAAGATCTGAATTTGCGGAATCCGAACTGGAAGTCAGGTACCAGAGATGAGTCTCTACCTGAGGGTAGGGCCCTCGACTCCATTACCCAGTGTAGTCTATTAAGAATAAGCTTTTCGAATAGTTTAAGTACACAGGAGGTGAGAGCTATCGGTCTAACTCCACCACCGTGAGGTTTAGGGATGAGATATACCAGCGAATGTGACCAGGTCTCCGGAAAAGCACCCTCCAGAAACAGGTTGTTGAGGATTCTCAGAAGTAGTTTTTGCAGGGAAGAAGGAAGCGATTTAATAATTTGGTAATCTATTCTATCAAAACCTGGGCTGGACTTCACCTTTACGGAGTCAAGAGCAGCCTCGAATTCCTGAAATTGAAAGACGCTGTCCATCCATGAGAGGGTGTCAGGTGTGAAAGCGGAGTTGTCTGGGATGTTTAGTGGTTCAGAATTACACAAGGGAGGACAAATATTAGCCATTGCGATATCAATCTGTTCGCTATTTACGCCCGCAGAGGGATTGGCAGACGCCAATTTACGATTTCTATACCTTTTCAGCATTCTCCAAACCTCCACAGTAGGAGTCAAAAAATCCAACGAGGAACAATATTCTCTCCATCCATCTCTTTTGGCCTTTCTCAGGATTTTCCTAGTCAGGGAAAGTTGAGCCCTATAAGCCTGATAATTTGCCACAGAGGGGTTTTTACGGTATGTCTTGCATACTCTTTTTTTAGTCTGCACTGCTTCCGAACACTCCTTCGTCCACCAAGGAGCGGGAGGCGGACCTGTATGAGTACCATCTTTTTTCCGATGCTTCAGAGAAACTGAGTCTCTAGCTGGGGGAGAGAACTCACTAAGGACGTTATCAATTTGATTAAAAAACACGCGGTATTGTTGCAAGGGCTCTTTATCACTGATCTCAAGAACCTCCGTCTCCAAATCTTTAGCACGTGATTGCAGGATAGAGGTAAAGTTTCTCCATTGTTCTTTCGATAATTTGTGTTTGTAGGAAAAAACTTTTACTGATCTAACCTGTCGATTAACATAGGCAATGATCGGACGGTGGTCGCTGCCCATTGTGTCTCGAAGAGTTAGAGATTCGCATAGAGGAGCCAGGTTGGATGAGCAAATTGTCAAGTCCAATAGAGAAGGCGTGATGCCTGGAGGAGGAATATAGGTAGGCAAATCTGGGCTAATAAGCTTTAACGGATACTGATCAAGAATGTTAACAATGCAAGACCCTGCTGAGTTAGCCCGGGTCGCTCCCCAATAGGGGTGATGAGCGTTTATGTCTCCCATAAGGAGAAAGTATTCTCGAGGGTCAACCAGTGAGAACAGGTCTCGCCAAGAATTTTGGCAGACGAAAGGCTTAGGGTGTCTATAGACTCCTACAACGATTGTTCTGACGTTGGCTATCTTCAGCTCCAAACCAATGGCCTCCACAGATGGGTCTAATAGTCCTGCAAGGTTGATTTGAGAGAATAAAATTGTATCCTTGACCAAGGCAAGCATCCCTCTGACACTGGGATCAAAGGAATCCTTTCTAAGTACTTTGAAGCCGCGAATAGAGAAGTCATTAGCAGGGGTCATACATGTTTCAGCTAGAAATATAACTTCATAGTCCTCACAAAGTTTTTCTATCTCAGGTTTTTTACTTACTGCTCCCCTGCAGTTCCAGTACAGAATACCGCAACCGGGGGCATACGCTAAAGTTTGTGTAGAAGAATTAGTCATGTGAGAGGGCTTGATGATGTGTGAGTTCCAGTAGCAAGCGACGTATTTGTTGGATTCCCTCGCAGAGTAGGGTGCCGTTAAGTGAGGGCGGGATAAGTTCGACAAAATGATTAATAAACATTGCAAACATATTTAAAAATTGAAGATTATTACTCTGAGCAAGATTATTCCTTATAGATTCCTCTGAGGAAGTTTGCTCAAAAGAGGGGGGTGAGTGGGAAAGGGGAGGGGAAGAGGGTAGGGATTGGGAAGTGGGGGGATGAGGATCAGAAGAGGAGGAATCGAAATTGGGAGTCCTACCGTTAGGAGCGTATAATACGGAATTGTGTAGGTCACGAAAGGCCTGCTGTCTTTGTGAGTATAG